>NW_015666530.1:284552-318889 GCF_001515625.1 Sinocyclocheilus rhinocerous
GTGTTTGTTTTGGTGATTTCAAATGTCAACATTGGCTACCAGAAATTGCTTACCCCACCTTTAAAGCAATAAGCCACAAGACATCATTTGATGCACTGATGGTAAAGGGGTGTTGTTAGGCAAGATTATAACTTTTAGCCTCTTAGCTAAGTGGTTTTACAAATTGGCAATATAATAAAAGGCAACAATGTTCAACTAATATTTAAATATAAAAAAATACATATATTTAAAAAGTAAAACAATTTATAAAAATCTAAATATTATATGTAATAAAAAAATACACTATCGTATAAAAGTTTGGGGTCAGTGAGATTTCTTTTGAAATAAATAATATTTTGATTCAGAAAGGATGCCTTAAATTAGTCAAAATTGACAGGAAAGACTTTTGTTACAAAAAATTCTATTTTGTCTAATGTCTGTCTATAAAGTCTGTTCCTTTGAACTTTCTATTCATTAAAGAAACAACATTATCACAATTTAGGCAGCACAACATTGATAATAATAAGAAATTATTCTTGAGCACCAAATCAGCATATTAAAATGATTTCTGAAGGATCAGGTGACACTGAAGACTGGAGTAATTGACTGCTGCAAATTCAGCTTTCCCATCACATAAATAAATTACATTTTAAAATATATTAAAATAGAAAAGTCATTTTAAACTGTAATAATACTTCAGAACATTACTGTATTTACTGTATTTTTAATCAAATAAATGCTGCCTTGGTGAGCATAAGATTCTTATTTTAAAAACATTAAAACTTTTTACCAACCCAATTATAAAAATTAGGCATCAAAAATATTTTAGTTCACTAGCCTAATTGAAAGTTTTTTGTGGTTGCCAAGCAATGCAAATTTAATACATTTTCAGATTAATCTAGAATTGAATTGATGTGCGGTCACAGAGTGCATATTAAGTATTTTAACTTCACGTGCAACTCATTCGAACAGGTATCTGAGCCAAAACTATTCCTTTAATGAGTCACATTATATTTTCCTACTGACTTTTTGTCAAAATCTAATTACTTAGTACATTCATTAGTACAAGGTTTGAAGCTTCCTCTTAGCATTGTACTATATCTCAGTCATCTCCTTTTGCCATTAAAGTCAAGTGTTTCAATAAAACATCACATCTTCTGAGTATGGCAGTCAATGGATCAGCCAGAATCTTCAAAATCATAATATCAGTGTCCTCATTCTCTTTGCTCTCTGTTGGTGTTCTGATTAGTCCTCCATTAGTTTATGGGTCAAAACACTAGTGATAGCCACGATCAATCTCACTTCTCTCAAAATCTTTTAATGCTTGGTGTGTGGTTGATTAGCAATAGGTGATTAGACTTTAGGGGTGCAGTAATAAGGCCTTTGACTTTACTGCTCTATATCATTGTTAATGGCATTGAACTTACATTACAGAGACATCACTGCATGACTACAAAGCACAGATAGCATTTCTGCACAATGTAACAGAAGATAGTCTTAAATTGCACGTAACACATGGCATGAAAATGTTAATGTGATGGAAATACACACTTGTAGAGCAACAGATAGTGTTGTTTTCTCAGACATAACAAAAAAGCATTTGTATTGTTACATATGAATGATTTATTACTAAATGCATACATTTATAATTTATTCAAATTTATTCGCAGTATAATTCTAATAAAAAATATTGGTAGAAGCTAAGGAAAATGAATGGAAAACTATATGATTAATAAACAGAAGAAAAAAAAAACAAAATCTAATAAAATAAAATGAAAAACAAAAAATAAAAAACAAATGTCAAGCTTTGAGCATCAAATGCACACATGACAGAAACATTTTCACATGATTCTTTCTACCCATTAATGCCACTTTCTGTGAACCTGTTTATGTGTGAAACACAATTTAAATGTTTTGATGTTAATATTTTTACCTAATAAAAGCATTGAACTTTAATGGACCTTTATCCGGATCTGTGGTTTACAAAGCAGAGAGCTAATGCATTTGGGGGCAGAGAAATAAAATGTACACACAATGGCCTCCGCTGGATCCATTTAAGGAATCCTCATTTTTGCTGGATAAAAATATGTGCTGTTGTTCTGTCATTAACTTGTCCGTCCATCTCTTTAGTAGTTCTCGTTCTGCTAATGCATTCAGCGGACCGTGACCCATCCAACCCCGCTATCTGAGCACAAACATTACTGCGCTCATTTTCACAACTAACCGCAACTCTTCATATCAGCACCATGGTGGGCGAGAGTTTAACGTATCATCACCTTTTAAAAATCCAGACTGAATAATCAAGTATAAACCTATAACACAACTCATACATTCTGATTAGGGTGAGTTTAATGCACATGCACTTGTTCCCAAATCAAAATGCAAACTCATCAGCTCCTGCCTAGCCAATAAAAAGTTAATATGGCAAATAATATTGCCAAGCTTTCATTATCAAAGCCATTTTAAAGCACATCCATGTTTAATGAAAATGTTATTGCTCAGATAATGCGCTTTCATATAGCACAAGGCTCTTTTAATAATTGTATCAACTTTTTCTCAGATTTCCAGCTAACAAAATATGTTCTAAGAATGTTATGCTAATAAGTAAAAAAAACAAACAAAAAAAAAACATTATTTAGGAATGTTCTCAGAACAGAACTTTTTTTTTCTCTCGGATAATGTTCACTTTTATAAATTTACAAACATTATGGGAACATTCCTTTTAAATGTTACTAAGTACTTTCTGCTTTTGTGCTAAATTTGAACAAAACTGTAACTTTATAAATGGATTTTGCAAGAATGAAATGCTCAGGGTGAGCTGGACTCTATTTATAAACCTCAGCCTTTGGAGTTTCTCTCAGGTGCGTAGAGGTTGGAGAGAACCTGTACATACAGGCAGGGTGCCAGGTCCACCTGCTCTCTTTTCCTCTGCAGCAGCTGCCAGATGGGCTGTTGGTAGGATGTGGTTCTACAAGCAGGAGATCTGTAATCTGTGGAGGTTGATTGTGAATGACTAGAAGCATGACAGAACAGAAATGCAGGATATATTCATTCAAGCAGAAGCTAAGAAAAAAAATGATGCTATCCAGGACCTCTTGAGAGACTTTTGGCATTTGATTAGCCAAAAAGTTGGAGTATTGAGGTAGTGTAGCGCGACACTAAACAGCCAGGACATGTAATGTTGCTGGTAACAGCAGTTGCACTTTATGCTGATTAGATGCCACTGTTTCAAAATGAAACCCATGGTGCCTCAGCCTGTTACTCACCATGATACTAATTAATTAATTCTCTTCGTCACTTATTCGTTCTTCATTTGGCAGACAGACAGTGTATGGCCCAACCCACTTCTCTGATTCTGAACGGCAAATTCACAAGTTGGTTGTGAATATAATTTTTTGTATTCATATATATATATATATATATATAATTTATATTTTATTAATAAATATTTTTACAGTATATATATAAACATACTGTAAAAATATTTATAAATAATATATATGAATTATAAATGTATATATTTTAAAATGTAATTTGTTCCAGTGATGGCAAAAATGGCAATAATATTCAGCAGCCATTACTCCAGTCTTAAGTGTCACATGATCCTTCAGAAGTCATACAATAAGGTTTAATTTAACATTAATTAAATGCATGAACTAACAATGAAAAATACTTTAAAGCATTTATTAATCTTAGCAAATGTTAAATTCAACATTTACTAATACATGATTAAAATCAAATGTCTTGTCTGTTAACATTATTTCATGGACTTTTTTTGTTGTTGGACCAACTCACTATTAACCAGCATGCATATTACTAGTATATTGGCTGTTTATTATTACTTAGAAAGCACATATTAATGCCTTATTCAGGTCCCTTAATCCTACCCAATACCTAAACTTAATAACTACCTTACTAACTATTAATAAGCAGCAAATTAGGAGTTTATTGAGGGAAAAGTCATACTAAATAATTAGTTAATAGTGAGAATTGGACTTTAAAATAAAATGTGACCATTTTTGTTATCTAATTTGAATAAAGATGAATAAATACGAATAAATACAAATGTATTGCTCATTTAATGTTAATGCATTACTAATGGAATCTTATTGTAAATTCTAACCTAAAATTTTTAAGCTAGCTGTGATTTTGTTTGTCATTCTCTTTTCAAGTCTCACATAAATCTCAGAATCCTAACTGTTCTGTGTCTTTAGTTTTGGTGATCGCTGAAGATCCATACTAATGAGAACACTATTCAAATAAAAAGAATATAGCACACTCCATCTGGCTCATGAGAAATCAGTTGTATTTATGAAAGCAGAGCTCCTAGTATTCTGACCACATAGTCATTATGCACACAAAAATAAAAATTCTGTAGCTAAGCTCTTGTTGTTCACTGTTAGCTTCTGTGTATAGTCCCACTGCAGATGGGGAACTGCCAAACCTGCACTAATTCTACCAGTGTAATTCAGAGTGGAAAGCAGAACCACAAATCAGGGTGACAGCAACATTCAGCAGCAGCTCTGTAAAAGGCCCTCACTGCCTCGCTAAGGACAATCGGCTGAGATGTGGTAAATTGCGTCTCTTGAAACATTTTGAATTAAAGGAAGTTGGCAGTGCTTTGGGCTCAGATTACTTCATTACTCACTATAGATATCGGACGAAGAGGAGGGAAAGAGGGAGTCCAAGATTAAGGAGCTCGGTTGAAAGTTAGACAGGCTGAAAAAACAGCACACGTTTTCTCTCTGTGTTAAGAAAGTGGCTTGGATGCAGATTAGGCCTTTTTCTGGACTAAAAGGATTCTCAGAGCAAACTTATATTTGACTGTGTCATTTAGAATAAGGATATAATTAATACATGACTAGAAAACCAGCCTTTGGTATATACTCTTGCTTTTTTATTGCTCTTGCTGGTAATTGGCTTTCATCTCAAGCTCTGTGTTCATGACATTCTGCAGTTCTGTATGCTGTCCATTGATCTGGACAAAAATACTTCATTTCCTGTAAGTATTTCCATTTCCCAGCATGCTCTGCACATTTGAGTTTTCCCCTATATTACAATATATATATATATAGTATATCCAACTTTTTTTACTCTAGAGTCTAGACAATCTGGACTCACAGAAGACTGCAAGAGTTTTTTAAAGGATGTAATACTATGGAATTAGATTTGCGCCAATAAAAATTAACAAAAGTTTTTCCAGAAACAAACAAAAATATACTTTTATAAAGAAAAAAAAAACACTCTGAAAATTAAAACAACTGATTACTAAAATGGAACTGAATGAAATTAAGTGTTCATTTTAATATTTTTGTTTGTTTCTGGAAACATTTCATTCTTTATTTTCATCTTTATTAGCACAAATCTAATTCCACACAGCACAAGACGTTAAGAACCAAGGATATGCAATCTTTTTAATAAGATAAATTATGTAAATTAAGAAATAATTTTTGTTTGAAATATATGCAAATATATGCTCTTTCAGGGCAGAACTAAATATAAATATATACATACATTATTTTATAATATTTTTTAATGCTAAACATCTTGCAGATTATGCAAGGGGTATGCAAACTTATAGTAAAAAAGGGTATGTAAACTTATGCAGACTCTAAACAAATACAGCATAAACATGCACAAATATGAGTCACTGTTTGCCTTACAACATGATGAGGCAATAATTAACATTTTTAGGACCTCTCAAGCTGTGCCTGCAGTGGCCATAACTCTCCCCACATTAAAACACACATGACAAACAGTATGAATGTGAACGTCTCAGCTCTGTTTGGAAAGAAGTCTACACTTTATATAGAGCTGTAAATGTGAAAGCACATAAACACAAACTTGCTAAGCCTGAAGCAATCGATGTTAATAAAAAAAAAAAAACTCTCTTCTAGAGTCGACCTCAGATTTATATAGCCCATTCGTCCACCCCCCTCTCCTCTCTCTGGTCTTTCTCTGTGTCTGTCTTGCCCTCTCTTTCTCAGTCTCGCTTTTTTTTTCACAGTCGGGTCCCATTAGAGAGCTTGTTCATGCATTGGTGTAGCCTCAGGCCAGCCAATAAATGACTTAAAATAATAAGGAACAAATGTTTTTGCGCCAAGGTTTTGTTAGATGGCTCGAGGAAGTGGTAAAGGTCCAGACACAAAGTCCCTGAATAAGCTTTGGACTTTTATGCACATTTGTATGTGTTGTATAAGTCTTATGCAATATTTCAAAGTGAGCAAAAGATTCACATATTAATATGGTTAGTTATGAAATAGTTTGTTTTTCTTCTTGTAAAGCAGAAAATATGTGCTAACCAGAGTCAGAATCTGTCAACAAAGCTGCGGTGATGCACATATCCAAATCTTCCCACATTGTAAAAGCTTGTTTTCACAACCAGAACATGAATTTCCAGCAGTAGTAGTACTTGTGTACCTAAAGTCTGTCAGAATGCTAGAAATGTTTCTTCAAATTTATATTCAAGAGCAAGTCTAGTGAAAGAGACATTCACTGCAATGCTGAAGATTTCAAATATCCTACAGCTGGAATTCAGAAAAATAAGAAAATTGAGTAGTCATTTATCAGAACTGGTGTTTAGTTTGCTGAATAGATTTGACTTGTTGACTGAAGGAAAGTCATTGGAAAGGATTGTCATAAGTTCATAAGGTCATTTCATAAGCAGGATCATATGGAAATTAACAGCCTGGCATTCACGCTAGCTGTGGAATGCTAATGCGGAAAGAGTGAAAAGAATCACTTGTCTTGTCAATAATGAGTCAAACAAGACCTACATCTGAACCTAAACATCACCTATTCTCCTGTGTTTTACACATTTCCGAGAAATCTGAATATGAAAACAATGTTAGTGTTATAAAGTACTTTAATGATTGTACAACAAGCTTGAGCACATTATAATGTTATACAGCTGAATGTTAAGAGATTCTTCACTCACCTCAGAACAGATGTGTGGTCTTTTCATCCTTCAGTTCCTCATAGTTCTTCATCTTCACATAGTCCTACATGTGGTTACACAAATACGTAAAAAATAATTGAATCATTTATTAGTTATTAGTTTCATCAGCATTGTGCTCAGTACAGCACATTCATTGGTGTTTCGTAAATTCCTCTTTCATTCAGGGTCCAGAATGAACACTCATCCAGCATCAAATGGGAGGGAAAAATGGTCCTTGTCAAGTAAATAAAATGGCTTAAAAATTAAGCTGTTAAAAATTATTCCAGTCATTGCAGACATTCTTATAATTAAACCACCAAAATGAACATATATTTCTTCATGAAACAACAAATGGCAGTTGCTTGTCAGGTAAGATATATTTACATATAGCAAATTTTCTCAATCCACTCATTAATGGTATTTGTCACATTTTTGGCAAAAATACTTTTGGACCCTGCTTACATATATCTGTATGTATGAGTAGTTACAGAGGGCCTTGCTTTTTACCCCCCACTTTTTTAATACTTCTTATTCGGCTTATTTATTATTTGATATATTATTTACTTTGTAGGAGCACCAATCATGTGTAGAAAATTCTCCTCTTCACTTCACCTTATCTGTATCTCTATCTGCTATTCTATTCATCACTTGCAACCTTCATAAAAATAAATAAACATGAAATCTAATAAGAAAAAATAGGATGCGTGAAACTCATCAGCAAGATCTGAAATCATTTTAGCAGTAGTGTGCAGTCAGCATGTATGCTACATGTTTAGTTGAGTTCATCTCATATTTTCTCATTCAGCAAATCCCATCGCTGCATAATGAAAACACACACATTTATTACTTTGATTCAGGGCAAGCAAAGAGGTTGGTATCACAAAAACAACTGAAAATACAATAAATGAAGTTGAGTTGTACTCATGTCATGCAGCATGCCAACACAAAAAAGAGAAAAAGATAGTGTGGTTTCAACCCAGAGAACAGAAGATGCCAGAGAACCGCCATCTGGGCCCAACAAAGAACTGTCATAAACGGCCCGGGAGATCCATGAGAATGAACAACACAGCCATCTTCCACTAACACAGCCTGTTTTCAACTTTTTGACACTTTGAACAGGGGAATGCGGGAAGGAGGTTGTTAGTGGCAAAGGTTTTTTTTTTTTTGCATTCGCACTGTAAGGTCCACACACTTGGCCCAAGGAAGGTATCCAGTGGTTACAGCACCATTGCACAACCCTCCATCTTTTGATGCTTGTATTTATGGACTGTGTCATACTGTGTCAGTAATGAATGAATATTTAACTGCCAGTTCAGATTTGAGTTCAATTATACTCATCCTGAATGTTGCCTAGGAGATCCTGATCAGAAAATATAGCAGAATAATGCTGCAGAACTGTAATTTATCAGTAGGAGATTTATCGGTAGGAGTGGTTGTAACACCTTTTGCTTTAACATCTGTAACACGTTCTAACATTAATAAACTTTGATAGAATTTTCCCAAATTTGTCTGGCACAAATTTCTCCATTGATTTGAAAAGTGCAACTCACCCAAATAAATTAATGTCAAGTACAGAAAGTGCTGCTTTTACAGCCAACCCTTCTACTATTATTTTTTTATATAAGCCCATATCAACCCCCACCTATAACTCCACCAATTTAATTTTAAGCACTTTAAATAAAAATGTAAGAAAAAAAGGAAGTTAGAAAAATTATTGAAAATATATTGACTTTGAAAATAATGTACAGGTGCATCTCAATAAATTAGAATGTCGTGGAAAAGTTTATTTATTTCAGTAATTCAACTCAAATTGTGAAACTCGTGTATTAAATAAATTCAATGCACACAGACTGAAGTAGTTTCACTGTCCTATTTTGTTGACGGTCATGTATGATAGGGATTTCACCCTTGTACGCTGCAAAAAATAAAATTAAAAATAAAATAAAATAAAATAAAAAATTGAAAGTTATAAATAAAACATTATTGGAGTATGTTTTACAAGACAATACTATTTCAGTCTTTCAACTTATTGATATTATATCAAATATTGAGAAATTTAACATCACATATGATTATATTTTATATAAATTATTTTGTTTCTTCTCTTTTTTTGTTATCAGAAATGTACACTGGAGTGTTTTATCTTACATTTTGTTATTTATACATTTTGTCTCTGTGTATGAACCTGTGCACATCTATATATAGGCCATGTTTGATGGACAGGCCACTTATGATGAACTCTGATTTATCAGGTGGCTTTCTATTGAGCCACCTGATATTTATGGCAGTGGTAAAAGAAATAAAAAGCAGATTTTGAGAATACAAGTAAATTGGCACAATTAACATTATATCATTTAATTAAATACACTGTGCCTTAAAAAAATACAGGCACCAATATGCCATTCCATAATACTTGAAACATTATCGCCATATTTTTAAGGTGAATTTGTGCAATAAATTTAATAGGATTTTTTTTTTTTTTTCAAATGACATTATTTAACAATTGCTTAAATTCAGTGTCTCTGCTTTGGTTCCCAGTTTCTAATTCATAAGGAGAAAACATATAAAACTTTCCAGGGTGGACTTTCAAGTCAAAACTTGACATCCGCAAGAAGGCAGGTCATGTAGCGGTCAGCATATGCATGCAAATGTTTGTGTAGAGGTGCGTGTGTGTGGTGTCTCCAGATACCCAGACAACTCCTGTCTGGATTTCCCATGCTGGCTGTCCAGTCTCTTTCAGTTGTCCGCAAGCTGTTTTAATGCATACACAATCAGACACTCTGGTGTGAGTCTTTTGGATACTAAGCCATTTGAGGCCGTGACCATGTCGAATGAGAGACAGCCGGTAAAAACAACGCAGCAGAGTATCCACAGGTACTGCCAGGAGAACAATGAATCCTGGTCAGTCACTACTGAAACAGCCAAAACCTTTCAGAGAAGACTCACCAGCCACCTCCGCATAAACCTGACATGTCACCAGGCAGTCTTGCTTCTATTGGACATAAACTGACACCCAGCAACAGCTCCTGAGCCAAGACGGTTCCACCTTATTGCACAGCCTGTTTGATTTATGTTCTTTCAAACACTGTTTGGGTTTGATACATTTCTTTTCTCACACCTGACAGCTGACTGAAAGAGCGTTCCTCGAGAAACGTGTGTTGGGTGGGAGGTGTCGGCTTTCTTGCACAATGATGGAATTGGATAATTAAGTTTGATTATTGAGCTCAGAGGAATTTGCATGTTTATATTGTTATTACGAGCATTAAAATGACGACAGATCAACTGTTTGCATGCTGAACGCCAGTGTGGCGCCCCACCGCTAAATCATTAGCAGGTTGTGCTAGAACTGCTAATTAGGTTAATGAACATACATTTGAAATGAAGTTACCTGTTTTTATTACTCCTGAGACGTTCATATAGTGTGAAAATAGATCTCATAATTTCACCAATTGAAAATCTCTCTCTCTCTCTCGCTCTCTCTCGCTCTCTCTCTCTCTCTATCTATATCTATCTATCGGTAATAGTCTGTAAGGACTATAAGACCTTCAAACTTCAAAACTTTTTAAACTATAGACATTCAGATGAGGCTTTGTCAAGCCATCATTCAAATTGTGCATTCAAGTCATGAAAGACTGTATTCAAAGACACATGCCGCCACTGACAAAGCTGTAGTTACGAGTTGAGGCCTGAGTTTCCGATTTTCAGGGTGTGTCAGTGAGCAAACATGGCAGACACAAATGGATGCATAATCAGTGTTGACAGCAAATTTGTGGAAATGAATTATACATTTATTTATTAATGTTTTTCATTTACAATAAAACTAGCAATGTTGCACGTACTGGACCTTCATAGATTGAATAAAAATAAATAAATTCAAAAATACACAATGATGTGCATTGTTGATGTGCACCTGACATTGTATTTACAATATTTTTACAAACCTTACTTGAACATATGCATGAAATTGAACATATTGCAGTTATTTGAATTGCTTTGAAATTTGGTTCATTTTAATGCTAAACTTCCTTAAATTCAAATTCAAAATTTGCAATTCTACATCATGTTCTCTACCTCAATTCAAATTCATGAACTGAAGTGGAATTTAAAAGCATCAGTCCTCAGTTCCATGCACCTCATGTTGGATCATTACATCCTGTAAATTTTCTGTACAAATATTGGCCTTAAAAGGACTGGATTTCATTCAGCTCAGTGTAAAAATAGGCATTAGTTTATTTCTTTATTTATTAACTGATGTATTAAATCACTGCAATAACAATGTGAGCTGAAATGCTTTTTAAGAGCATTGTGGTACAGATCAACTCAACAACATCACTACAACATCCGAATGAAGTCATAATGGTGCTTTTTTGTTTAAACAAGCTGTGATTATTACTGCTAAAATAATAATAATAATAAAATGGGTTACACTTTATTTTAAGGTGTCCTTGTTACAGTAATTATACATATAAGTACTGAGTAATATTAATTAACTACATGTATTTACTATATGGTTAGGATTTGGGTTTGGCATATGGTTACTTGCATGTAATTATGCATAATTAATTGTTATTATAATAGTAAGTACATGTAACATGTGTAACAAGGACACCTTAAAATAAAGTGTTACCTAAAAATGTTTAAACCAGCCTAAGGTGATTTGCTGATCTTAACAGGTCTAAGCTGGTCTCCTAGCCTGGCCTAGTTTTTTTTTTTTTTTTTTAAGAAGGATAATTATCAATTCATGAGTGTCCCGCAAGGAGGTTTGTCTTAGAATTTCAGAAAAGTCAGGGGAAAGTCAAAGGATTTATCAAAATAACTTTGTAATCATAAAAGCCTTAATAAAATGGCTCAAATAGCAAGCTTTACAAATATAATTACAAACCTGGTTTAGCAGAACAGTAATGAACCAGTTTTTTTGGATCACTGACAAGTAAAATTAGAAGCAGTTATTTGATTAAAAATTGAATTTTCCTTGGTTTCACTGATTCAGAAAGGATGATACTCACAAAACATCTCTTTTGATTACTCTCTCTATTGACCATGCATTATATTCATTAATAAAAATGTCTAGCCCTGTCTGTAACCAAGAAGCTAATTGGTTTTCCTATTGATTCGTTGTTTCTCATCTGGGAACAACAGGGTGAGCTGTGAGGTGCGAGATGATGTTCAGAAATGCGTCAGGGTGAGAGTGAATGTGCCGTGTGTCTTCATCTTTAAACGCCGCACACGCTGACTGCCTCTGCAACAGAACACTGCCAGGAGTAAAAAAAAATGACGGGGTGAGGGAAGAGTGGAATGTTAAATCTGAATAAGCAGGAAAAATATATCAGCGAGTCACAAAAAGATTGTGAAAGGGAGCAGTGAAGGCGACGGAGGTGAAAAAAAGAGGACAAAAAGAGAGACAGAGATGGAGAGGATGCGTACGCCAGGGAGACGAGAAAATAAAGAGGGAACCTGAGAATGGAACAAATGTGACAGGATGAGAAAGGGAAGAGTCACAAAGAGAGTGATGGAGCAACAGAAAATGAGGCGAAATTAAAGCAGGTCTGTAGAGAGATGAAGATGGAGTGAGGAGAGAAAAATCGGCTTTGAGGAGACAGACCTATTGGCATGAAAATGTAACACATTAAAGAGAAAATTAAAAAAATAATACTAAAAAATATACTATTTTAAATACTATAATAAAAAAATCTTCACATCATTTTTTTTTCATACAATTACAGTTCATAGTGACCACAGGCTGGCAAACTCCAAAAAACAACAAGAAAACTATATAAACGTATCCCTAATACTCGTGAACTATAATTCAAGTCTTCCAGCTGAACTAAAGAAAGCAGGCATTGAATGTATTTCCATCATTGAATGTCTAATTAATAATCAATGATACAACCAGTTGTTTTCAAGAATGCTGATATACAGTCCAACATCACTGAGGTGTTTCAATGACTATTTGGTTACACTGTTAATGCCTCGTCGGATCGCCGTTGTTTTCACACTGCGTGACTATCTGGGGTAGCATTCAGTTGCTGCTGTGTTCACATTGCACGATGGATCGGCGACAGGGGGTTTCACATTGCATTACTTCACAATAGGAAGAATCGCCGACAGCTCTGTCTGGTGCAGAGTTGCCAGGTTTTCGCTACAAAACCCGCCCAATTGCTACTCAAAACTAACCTGAAAATAGCCCAATTGCTTTCGAGGGGGTCCCCCAGTAAAAATCGCCAAAAAAATTTGTATTTTCCTGGTACAATTCACATTTCCAAGGCCTAAATATCACGTTATTGGGGTCGCTTCAACCTGCTGACATAAAAAACAACCGGCGGCAATCGCGGATTTGGCAACACTGGTCCGCAAACTACGTTTCATATAACTCCTCCCCGAACTTCCCACTGCCCTGTATCTTGGTCTCTCATTGGCTGTAGGTCATCGCCCATGTGTTTTTCAGTCAGAACTCATTTCACACAGCGTGATTGTGAATCGCCAACAGCTCCAAAGACTGCAATTATTTAAAAAAAAGTATATATATATCTATTAAAATACTGATATTCTGGTCTATAACTCCTCTCTGAACTTCCCTCTGTCCTGTATCTTGGTCTCTCATTGGCTGTAGGTCATCGCCGATGTAGTTTTCAGTCAGAAACCATTGCACACAGCGAGATTGTGAATCGCCGACAGCTCTAGATATTTAGCATGCCAAATATTTCACGGGCGTTTCACGGGCGTCGGCGATTCCCTCAGATCGCGTCTTTGATAATTCACACTGCGTGATTGTCACTCGCGTGAACGAGCAACGATTTTCCTCAGATTTCAGGCATTTGTCGGCGATTTCGCAAAACCTGTCGGCGAGTGAAAAATCGGGCTAAAATCGTGCAGTGTGAACTCGGCATAAGTAAATGGTGACAAGTGATCGTACGAGTCTTGATGAGTGTGTCATTGATTTATTAATTCAACCAATTCATTCAAAACAGTGATTCATTCAGGAACAAAACAAGTCACTGTCAACATATGTGAATCATTCACTCAATGGATTTGTTGAAACACTTCTACATTTATGAAAAACTTCATTTAGGAATGAAGTCTTTATGAGTAGGCTATGGATCATTCACTCAACTGATTCGTTCAAAACACGGATTCATTCAGGAATGACACAAGTGACTGTCTATATATGTGAATCACTGAATAATTCACACAGCGGATTTGTTCAAAAAATATTAATTCAAGAATAAAAGTTGTTATGAGTGAGTCATTCAATTATTCAGTCAACCGATACATTCAAAACACATAGAATTATTCACTCGAACAGATGCGTTTAGAAGCATGATTAATTTAGGAACGAAACAAGTGACTGTCTACATATGTGAATCATTCACTCTTTTCATTTAGGAATAAAATAAGTCTGTCACAACAAACAGGTTTCAAAGATGAAGAATCCTGGGTTTCTAATACAAAATAAATGTAATAAGATAATCAACATAGACAGGTCCAACAGAATGCAACAGTGTGTAGAACACAAGCAATAACCGACAACTGAAGGTAGAAACAGAGAAACTTAAGTACATAGCAAACGAAGATAATTAACTACACACAGCTGAACTATAAGAACTAATCATATCAGTAACCATACTAAGGTGTGGTGGGAAAGAGTGTGGAGACTAAGGTGTGGTGGGAAAATCAAACAAAGGAACACAGGAACTAAAGAATACAAACTAAAAATCCATGAAAAAGAAACTAACTGAACATATTTGTGACAAAGTCTTTATTAGATAGTTGTGGAATCATTCACTCAACTGATTCATTCAAAACACAGACTCATTCAGAAATGAAAAAAAGTGACTGCATTATTGAAACATTCACACAATAGATTTGTTCAAAACATATTAATTCAGGAACGAAAGTTGTTATAAGTGAATCATGAAATTATTCAGTCAAGCGACACATTCAAAACACAGAATTATTCACTCTAACAGATACGTCCAGAACAATGATTCTTTTAGGAACTAAATTCATTCAGGAACCATGCTGCGTTTTACACACAAATACAAATTAGTTGAATCTGCATTGACTTTGTTTGCAAAATATATTGTGTATAAAATGTAAATTACATGTAAATCACACTCACAATCAACTACTGGTCAAAATTCCTTTTTCATCTACTGTAACTACTAAACACGCTGCATATTTAATTATATGTTGCAATATTATAAAATCTGCATGATAAATTCATCTTGGTGTTGGTATACCACTGAAACCTGGTTCTATCAGGAAATCAAATTAAAGGAAAAAGGAATTGCAAGAGCACTGAAATGGTTCTGCCATGTGTAAATGAGGGATAGAAGCTTCTTTTTTCTCTGTGTAACCCTCTAATTAACACATCCTTGTTTTAAAACCCCTCAAACCCGAGCACTGCCCTTGGAGGAGCATCCACTCTAATAGCTTATTAGTTGGGTTCCTGGTCTGTTTCCTTGTTATCGCCGAAAATGAATGAGCAAAATCAATTCTCTTACAAACATCCCGCAACCCTCTCTGCGCCTTTCTCTCGCTCTCTTTTTCTCATTTCCTTTCTCCCTCACCTTCATTCGCTCGCTCTCGGTTTGCCAAACACGCCCGCCAACAACGGCCACCGTCAATAAAACATAATGCCTCTGTATTCTTCGCTGATGGCCTGATCTTTGCTTTAAAAATGGATCCATTAAGAGAGAATGCTATCTCTCTTGTCCTTTGAAGTGATTCTGCATATTCATTATGGAAACGCCATGAGCACTAACAGTGCCAAGTTAAACGTGACCCTGGGCCAATTACGCCTGTCCCACAAATACAATTACAGATACTGTCATTCAGGCCGAATCCCTATTATTACCGGGCCAAGCGCTAACAGTGCGTGCAGGCACAGGGACCGGCGGAGGCTATACTACCGCAATATTAATAGCTGTGATACAGTAAGTCGTTATCCGAACTGAGCTCGCTGAGAATATCTGAACTTTCTGAAAGATCTCTGACAGAGACAACAGAGCGAAGCAGCATCCTAATTTAGCATCATTTCTCTGCGGTGGCTTTGCGGCAGCAGGGGAGCTTGTCACAGGCAGCCCAGTGTGACAGGTGAATATTGGGCTGAGCTTCCAGCTGTCTGCCTTTATTCTGTTACCTCGGGAGACAAAAGCCATCACAACACGTGTGCAGCAAAGCGCCCGCCCAATCAGAGTCACACGCGGAGAGGAGAGATGAGCAATGGCTACAGTCAGCCTGCAGTCTGAGTGAAGGCTTTTTCTCTTCGCCTGTTTCCTGCTGGTCAAACTTCTTTTTCAAATGTGTGCTTGCATCAGTTAGCTATGCATGAACAGAGCAGAGGACAGACGGGTTACGGCGGACACAACAGAGGGGGTTTGTTAGAGGGCTGTGATGAGGGAGAGACAGAATAAATCAGACCTTAGTGGGCGAATGCACAGCCAAATGCAGTCACCTCACTGAAGAGAGGCTGTTTAATGGGTGTGCGTCTAGTCGGCTGTACTGTATAGTGCTTTAACCAATCATTTCAGAAACAGAAAATGGTGCTTTAGTACCCTAAGCGAGCAATCCAAATGCAGCTGTGGCAAGGAAAAACGTATAGGAGAAGGAATTATAAAAAATAAAAAATAATTAAAAACTACCATTCAAAAGTTTCAGGTATGATGTTTTTTTTAAAAGAAATTAACGCTTTTATTATTAATGCTTTTAGTGCGCATTAAATTGATCATTAAATTGACATTGTTACAAAAGTCTGCGCCATCTAGAGTTTCATTACTGAACTATACAGTATATATATATATATATATATATATATATAATTACAGCTTTTATTCAACAATACATTAATATTAATCAAAAATGACAGTAAAAACTTTTATATTGTTACAAAAGATTTCTATTTCAAATAAACTCTTCTTCTATTCATCAAAGAATTCTAAACAAATACTATTTTATATTATGATATTTTATTATATTTCACAATATTACTGTTTTAAATGTTTTGATCAAATATATGCAGTCTTTGTGAGCATAAGAGACTTATAAGTTAACTATACAAATATATACATATTGAAAGAATTTACAGACCCCAGACTTTTGAACAGTAGTATGTATACATTATGTATAATTTTGACTAATGTCTGACATATACCTGTACATATATTTGATGCAAACTTTGAGAGTTTTAGAAGTTTGCTCACCACAATTTTATTTTGTGCGCTAAGAAGATGAGTCTATTTGGCCTGAAAGCAATAGATGCTTGACACCATGAAGGCTTTCTTTTGACTGACTCAGCTTTGAGCATGGTATCAATATTTAAACCAGACAGAGGAGTTCCAAGCACTTTCAGGAAAAGAAAAAAAAAGCTGAAACAGACATTGATTTTCTCAATTCAGAAAAAAACTGAGAACATTATTTTGGTACTTGGATGTTCTGATTACATCAAAGGTGGTACTTGGGCTGAAAAGTTTGAGTCAATACAATTGAATTTTAAACCACTACTTTAAGATTCAACTGTATGTTGAAGTCTATAAAAGGATGCAGGTCATGGTCAGTGATGTCACTCGCTGTCTGAACACATATAGCCTGTAGCTGGCAGCACACAGATAAGGTGTAAGTGCGAAATAAGGAGCTGGACTGGCTGAAACTAGTAATATTTGCTCTTGATGAGTTACAGTACATGCAAACACAAAGTGCAATAATAAACAGCCAGTACAGTGATGCATTAGATCTATTTAAATGAACTTACAGTACATCTTTAATCACTTATTCCATATTTACTGTAATCAGGACAGTGAAAAATTACTAGCCCCAATGGGCAATATATCACTAAACAAAATGAGTGTGCTACAGAACACGGCTGGCAGTTTCTCAGAGGCCCGCTGGAGCGTCAGTGTCATGTTATGTTCAGCCTGTTCAGCCATGTTATGTTCACACACAGCCTGTTCTCACGGCTGTGTGTGTGTGTAAAATTCTCGCAGACAACAACAGACAGAAATCAGTTTAGGAGGAAATGTCATTCAGCATTGCTAATCCGATTGTTTGTCCTGGTAATGCGATTGTTCTGCCGTTTCATTTGATCAGCTGCAACAGATTTAAAATCCCTCGCTCATCCTCAACCAGTATGTTTCATCATTTGTCTCTTTCATTTATTTGTACAGTACGGGGGACAGGTATATTGACTGTATGACAGATATATCGTCCAGGTTAAATGGTTTACATTTGTGCATTTTGCGTTACTTTTTGTAATCACAGCGGGATTATGGGGGCAGTGTGATTTTTAACCATCTGGCTGTGCCTTTAAAATGAGTGAATGCAAGAAGCACTACATTTATTTTGAAATAATAATGTCCATCCCGCTGGAATGACATTATCATCAATCTTACAATGATGCGATTAGATCAACAGCTTTCATCTAAAAAATAAATAATCATCTTTATAAATGTAATATTGACATTTAATGGCTTCACATGGTGCCAAGCAGATCTACCCCAGCCTGAGCTCATTAATATTTATAGGTATTTGCACAAATTGACAGCACAAGAATGCATCAATGTGTGGAATATAAGTGTATATATTTATTACATATAGTGCATGTATATAATATATAGTGCATATATTTATTAAAATTCTCTTCTTTAGAGTTTGCCATTCAGTGGCTTTTCTGAGGTAAAGTTTTTCTGTAGCTAAAGTTACATGATAAAGGCCTATTGTTTTATTGACGTCTTTCTGCAGTTAAAACAATGTATAAGACATACATTTTATGAGAGATACATTTCAAAAAGTTGCACTGTACCTTGTCCATTATTTTTAATTTTTGTGCAAGTAAATAGAAGTAAAGAGAAAGAGATGATTGAGAGATGATGACGCACGCAGCTCATGAACTGAGGTGGATCTGTCACGGCACATGAAAAAGCACCAAAACTGTATTTATTGTTTGAATTACAAAATTGAACTGAAAGGATTTGAAAGCCAACACATTGCTTCAGTAACAAAAAGTAAAAAAAAAAAAAAAAGTAACAAAACTGAAAACAGCATATACAAAAAGATAAGTTCTTGGGATTTAAGAATCGATATCGGTTCATCAAAATTATAATCGATCCAAATAGAGAAATCAATATTTTCAATCCTAAAATATCCTAATAATATATATATATTTGTATGCTTACATTTTACAATTATATGGATAGCTTTGGTTCTCAATTCCAGTCCTCGTGTACCACCGCTCTGTTTATTTTGCATGTCTCTCTTATTTAACACACCTGACTGAGATAATCAGTTCGTTAGGAGAGAGCTCCTTGCATTAACTGTGTTCCGATTGACATGGTCCCTACACAGTGTTCATTGCTCCCTACTCCCTGAGCACGGGAAATCCGTTGAAGTTTACTTCACTTCGAAACATTCATTCACGGATTTGTGCTACGCCACGGCCTGCAGCGTCTTCACACACAGACGGAACTTACTAGAGAAGTGTGAAGTGTGACATAATATACCTCTGCAAATAAATACAATTTAAATTCACCTCTCACACACTTTAATGCCCTTTGAATGGAAAATATATGCTCCCTTCGAACTGGAATCATGGCGGAATATCCTGTGATGTCCACTTCGCAGGGCACTTACGGTCGAATAGAACAAACTTCTGAAGTGATAAGAGATACAAAATGTGTGGAGCGGTAGTACACGAGGACTGGAATTGAGAACCACTGCATTAAGTATTGATTAAATGATGATAGAATTTTCATTAATTTTAACATTTAAAAGTTAGGCTTGGGTGAGGTGAAGGAAACCTTCTAAATGAGTTGAATGTGACACCAGAAATCAAACTGAACAGAATGAAATTGTTAATAAATGTAATAGCATTGAACTATTAACTCTTTGACACAATAACATCTAACTATTAACACTTTGAATTCAATATTCCATGGACCCAAAAGGATTCAGAATAATTTGAATGTCTCTAAAATTCATACATATTATGCATGCGTTTCAGATGCTGTCAATACAATAAAAATGTGAGTTTAACTGTTTTTAAAAAACAGTTACCAGTAGAGTTTCTGGAAAACTGTAGGTGTCTGTGCAAATTATTGCTGGGGAACCATGAGTTGGTCCTGGGGGGTATGTTGCTCCTGGTTCTCATTGATTTGACCATGCTGATAAGCTTGACTAATTGCCTTTCATTTTCATAACTCAAGTTCACCCGAGTTCAGTCCTACAGTGGTGATTACCAGGCACAGAATCATAACTGTGTTGAATATGAATATTGATTTACAGCAGTTTGTTTGGAAATAAAAGGATTTAATAGGGCCTTTATAGAAGAGGTTAATGCAGAACTCCACTGAGCACATACAATCAACCCTCTACAGACAATTCATGACACAATGAAGCTAAATAGATTCAGTATGTTTACCTATACCAGGCGCTCATTAGCATTTACTCAGTCTGCTCATTGTGTTCTATCTGATACAATAAAGTGTTAAAAAACTAATTTCACAACAAGGGTCCCATGAGCGTGCCTCTGCCATATTGCCTATGAGGAGAACTGTGGAAGAAAAATGAAACAACAACAAAAAATTGATTATGGATAATTACAGCAAAAACCCTCATATTGTTTCTACGCAAAGTTTGGCTCTAAAGAGGCCCCCATACAACATCATGACAATATGCTTCAGATTATTCAGTAATTATGGTACATTTCATCATTATTTCTCAATTCGGAGAAGACAAGGGAGGCCAAGCGTTCTTGGTGAAATTAAATAGAGAGCTCTGGGGCAGAGTCACTGTTAAACTACATTACAGAAGATAGGTTGATTTGAACTAAAATTATTTGGAGTAGTTAATGGTAAAAATGCAAATATGGGTCATGTTTTATACTCTATTAATTTTTTTTGTTCTATTGATTCATTTAAAAACACATAAAAATGCAAGTAACTACATACAATGAACTGAATACACTTCTTCCATACAGGGTTATTATAATTAACTAAACTCAAAACTAAAACCAAAAAGAAAAACATTTTTTGTTACTCAAATTATATGTACATATATGTGTGTGTGTGTGTGTGTGTGTGTGTGTGTGTGTGTGTGTGTGTAAAAACACAAAAATCACAGTGCTCTTCATTTTCACTTTTCATTCTCAAAATAAAACAACCCTGTGTTTTAAGAAACATTTCTGCTGGGCTGGGAGGTAAACAAGAGGTCATGATGTAGCTGCAGGTGCACTGATCCATGAACTAGCAGAAATGAAAAAGAAAACTCTTGTAAGGTGCAACGTTCTTCTATTTTTACTTAGCTGGGCAAATTGCATTTAGGACGTGAGCACTCCAGTGGCGACTGAATGACTTCAACTGAACATTCATTCACTGCCTGGGATTTATCAAAAGAAATCTGTTGAACTGTGAAGACACATAAGAGATGGAGAGCACTGAATAGAGTGCCTGAAATAAACATACGTTAGAAATCTCCACTCAGCAGAAGGACAATACTGGCTGATTTGGATTTTGACTGGGGAAAATGATGGAAGAATAAGTGAAAATGAGGGACGGAGGAGGGGTAAAATCTACAAGCTCATCTCTCTCACTCTCTCTCCATCTGCAAAAAAGATTGACTGGTCTGAGCTTTGAACTTTTCATCCTTAAAACTCTGTCAGTCCTGCAATTTTGAGGCTTGGCAGAGCTATACACATCATTAACCGAACAGCACATTTTGCCTGATTGCCTCATTATAAAATATGCAATTAGCCCCATGCATTTAACATCAGACACCCAGGCACCAGAAACAGATCATTCACTCAAAAGCTTCATAAATATAACATATTTCAATATCTGCGGCAGACTCAGAATATTGCCATATTTATTCCAGGAATAAATTCAATTTATTCCAGAGACGCTCTTGCATGTTAGTGAATGATTACATTTGATTAGATAAGACATTACATTGCGTCTATTCATAGTTATACATTAAAAGGCATGATGTATTGTAACATGATAAAATATCATGCATGATATTTGGATTGAATCTTGTGTAGTAACTGACTGATTGTGCACCTCTTACACCTAACAGATCAATAAACAAGAAGTTAATGTCAAGTAACTTACACTTTAGACACAAAATTGCCAGCAACTTTGTCTATTTTTGCACTGCCAAGGGAAACAGTTCTAAATAAAGCCACAGCTTACTCTTCCATTGAGTCTCAGAGCAACATGCAGTGGGGGTTCATTTCTGAATGAATCAGTGTTTTTGAACGAATCAGTTTAATAAATGATTCAATGAGTCACTCATAAAATCACTCCCTTTCAGTCCTGAATGAATTATTGCTTTGCAAGTATCAGTTGAGCAATTGACTAACAAAATTGTTTGTGAGTTAGTTCCTGAAGAAATGTTTGTTTTGAACAAATGATTTGAGATATTATTCATAGACACACTCATAAAAACAGTAATTTAATTAGGTCCTGAATTAATCTGTTTCAATTAATCACTTGGAAAAAATGAATCAATGACTCGCTCATAAAAACAATTGCTTGTCACCACCTTCTGGCATATTGATGTAACCTGCAGAAAGATTCACTATTGACGTCCGTCTAGAATGCAAACTACGACACGCAGCCAGTTCTAAAGATTTCATTGGTCATGTTAATTACAGTGTTGATCACCCACACAACACTGAAACAACTAGGCCTACAAATAGGCCTACACCTGCATGACTGCATGATTGGCTTGACCAGTGAAATCAGTTGTGTGGCCGGGTTTGTGCTTGATTGTATAATAATTGTGTAAAGAATTCGACTGTTTCTCAGGCTCGTTCCCTGTTGCCAAGACAGAGTTTCTCTGTTCCCATACAACAGGCTTTGAGGGTGCATTGTGGGTATTTTGAGAGGAGGGAGGCATTACCACAGAGTTTATCAGCACTTTTATCACATGCAGAACTGCTGGGGCACAGAAATTCAATATTTCACACTGAGCTAAAGTCGCCTTCCTGAATACTAACCAGGGGATTTAAAGCATAGAGACAATAATCGATCTTTACATGTTTAACAGATGCCACAGAAAGAGAAAAAAAAGAGAAAAAATCAGAGAGCTCAATCTCATATGTAGCAATCATCTTTGCTCTAAGGAGATTATGGCAAAGATTATAGATATCCTCCCTTATTTATGATGCTCTCTAAGTCTGTTTGAGCCATAAGACTGTTCATGCAGCTGTTGTATTCAGGAAACAATATTTCCCTGCATTGCAAACTGTACTGTTCTGCCTGTCAAAACAGATCCGGGAAAAAGACAAACAAAAACTTGAACAAAGTTGGGATGTTTTGCTTTTTTAATCATTATCTTCTAAAGCCTTATTGACTCAGATCTGTTCAAAACCCTGCGTTCATCTAACTAGCATCTATTTCAGACACTCCAATTTACTTTGACACTAGCATTTGTCAGAGACTGAAGCTCTGACACTGAAGATGCTAGCGTGCCGAGCCAAAAATAGTATTTTCTGGTAAAATTGTAAGTCGACTCCCAGAAACCAACTAATTGGCCAGTAATTGAGCATGTCAATAGCGAGGGAAGAAAATAGCGGCAGCAATTGTCCATGAATGGTGTGGTTGAAAAGAGAGGGAGAGTCCGTACCATCTGCAGGAGCTTCAGCTGGTGGCTCTCATAGAAATGAAGAGGCCGGATCGCCCTGCCAAACACACTTAAGCATTCAGTCAGAGGGAGATGTGGGCACAGATGACTGCCTTACACTTCAATTAGCTAAACTCAGCTGAGTCTGATACACATTGTCACTATCAAAGATAAATAAATAAATAATTAATCCATCAGAAGTCCGCTGAAATGCATGTTGTTGTCGCGTGCAGAGGCCCAGTCCGATGAGACAGAACCTGCAGAGGGCTGCAGAAACACATGGTGCCATTTTTCGCTCTGGTCATGGGTGACTGAGCAGGCAAAGCAAATGTCCTCAAATCAATCAACGTTAGTGCTGATGGCCTATACTGATGGAGTGACTTCCCTCTCATTCAGAGAAGACATTTAGGCCCATAAGAGAGAGCAATGGCACTATAAATTTAACATGAGGCCCCTCAGCCTCGCTGAATGAAAGGAGAAAGACAGCCGTTCTGATAAACACACTACTCTAACGAGGTGACAGCAGCACTGTGGGCCATTTCAAACACACACCACTGATTTTAGGGATGTAGAGATTGTGTAGGGGGCCTTTCAGTGTTCTGATAAACACCCTTTCTTTTCTGTCAAATACTATATCATTTCTGAATTCCTGGAAGATCATAAAACGCAACATCACAAACTAATGCAGGAACACACAATGCATTGGGAATAATCCAAACCACAGATCAATGCCTTTGTGCTCAATTTCCATTGTTTTTATATTTACATAAAGGGAAATACAATGCACATTCAAAATTCACAAAATTCACATTTGTGGTATATGTAAGGGATAATCAATGGCTAGCCGTGCATTAAAGGATTTTATCTTATTTTGGTTAACTTGGTTTGTATGGGTTCTTTTATTCATTCATGAGCAGCCATTCATTAACTTGTGAGTTGGCAGGGAGACAAGCAAGATATTTGGCCTTGGTCGGCCATTTTGTTCCTCCTGTTGGTGCAGACGACTGCTCATTTTTGTTTGTTTTTCTTTGTACAAGTAGTTGTTGAATCTGTGTTTGTGGACTCCTTTTTGGAGTAGCTTGTTCTGTTGTGGTATGAAAGTGAGTTTTGTATTTTTGAATGTGTCTTTGATGTTTGTACCAGTTAACGCAGCGCAATATTTGACCGAATGGGTAAAAATTACAGTTATTTTTGTCAGTTATGGCACGTTAGCTCTGGCATTCTGCCTGCTTCAAATCAGACACAGAGATGAAGTAGTGCAGTAAGATCACATTTATTTGAATGAATTATAGCATGTGTAGCCGGGTGAGGTATAGCCCAGGTATGATTGGCTGATGTCATGCCAGCCTGTGAACCTATCAGTGTCCCTACTCCTTTTTGAGTGTATAAATGAATGGCTTAATTTTTATACTTTGTCTGTCTCTATGCTCACCCTGCCTTTGGCAACGAACCTGTGTGCCCTTGTATAGTTTTTGATTGGTTAACATGGTTTAAATCCTATGAACCTATCAGTGTTGGCATTTGATAATATAAAAAGGGAAGGGTTTGATTACTCGGGATGCATCATCCTTGGTACTAGACCTTTGTGGAAGGACGTCATTATGAACAAGGGATGGGGCTTGGTGCATCCTCCTGTTGTGGTTTAGCAATTAAGCCTTTTTCAGGTTAGTCTCCCAGTTATAAAAGATTGTTTTGTTTATATAAGGAGAGGCTTTATTTGTCGTTTTTCTTTGCCCTTGTATAGGGTTGTTGTGTCCCGGTATATTCCGGGTGGTGTAGTCGATTTATAGGATTTGTATCCGTTGTTTTAGGTAATTTCCCCTACCTGACCACGTATTGCCACACATGTATTTCAATTAATTATCGATTGAGAGAGAGATGACAGTTGTGTGTACCTGCGTCTCTTTCTACAAACAATTACTTCAGAAACAGCCATTTTACCATCGTTGCTGAGGAATATAATGTAGCCATCTAGTATCTAGGCTATTTTATTAATAAAAATCGCCAGGAAGCATTGACAACAAGTTTGTGTGTGTGCAACGCGACACTTTTAACTGTGGTAAAATCACGTTATTTCACCATAACTAATTAAATTAACACGTCAAATTGACAGCCCTAATAATAGTTATTGCTTTTATTCTGCAAGAACATTACATTTATTAAAAGTGACAGTAAATGCAAAATATTTCTATTGTAAATGTACTGTTCTCTTGAACTTCCTATTAATCAAAGAATCCTGAAAAAAAAAATTTGATAATTGATCATAAATGTTTCTCATGCATCAAATCAGCAGATTAGAATGATCTTGTGACTTTCAAAACTGGAGTAATGACACTGAAAATTTAGCTCTGTGTAATGACATATTGAAAAAGTGGTAAACTGGAATTACAGTATGTCAAGGATTTATTTCTGCTTGATCTAACCAATAAAAATTACTTTGTTGATGTGATGGTAGCCATATCACCCAAGACTGGTTACCCACTGAAACTAAGCAGGGTTGAGCCTGGTCAGCACCTGGATGGGAGACCTCCTGGGAAAACTAGGTTGCTGCTGTTTGGGTGTGGGTCCTAGCGCCCCAGTATAGTGATGGGGACACTATACTGTCAACAAGCACCGTCCTTCGGATGAGACGTTAAACCGAGGTCCTGACTCTCTGTGGTCATTAAAAATCCCAGGATGTCTTTCGAAAAGGGCAGAGGTGTGACCTCGGCATCCTGGCCAAATTTGCCCATTGGCCTCTGATCATCATGGCCTCCTAACAATCCCCATATCTACTGATTGGCTTCATCACTCTGTCTCCTCTCCACCAATAAGATGGTGTGTGGTGGGCGTTCTGGCGCACTATGGCTGCCGTCGCATTTGTCAGGTTGACAGTCAGATTAAGTAATATTTCTGACATTATTTAATCTAAGTCAGTTAATTTAACTATTCAAAAAAAAAAGTTAAAATTGCAAGGCAGAAATCATCCACTCATGTGGCTCGACAGGTAATCAAACTGCAGTTACACATTTAGATGTTAAAGAGCAAAAAATGCAGAAGTGGGGGAAGGCATGGTGCCATCCAAGCTGTCACAAATTTCACGGCAGTAATTACAACCTTCAGCTTCTTAATGTTGACAGCGTGGCTCTAATTGCTCTCTCTGTAATTGTGTTATGGGTTTTTTAAGGGCAGGAGAGATAATGAAAGAGAAGTGATCAGCCATCTGTGCAGCAGGTAGCAGGCCCCATTCTCCTCAGGAAAGAGTAATATTACTACACCAAATTATAGGGACAAATAAGTCTCTTTAACAGTGCCAAGCTGGTGAAGAATTACTGCTTCATTAAAATGACACATACAGATGAATTATGAGAGTCTGGTGAAGTCAGCTATTGGTTTCAAACATTATGCATCATATTTTACAGCCACAATTAAATTGCATGACAGTAATCAATATGAGACCTTTGAAAAATGATGTCTTTAATAATGAGATACAAGCATGCTCATTTGCTCTCATGCATGTGTTCACACGCAATTAAAATCTCATCAATCATTTTCTCTTAAATACTGTGATCCCTGACTGCTCCAGATTGATTGTTTATTGGTTTGCAACTTTTATGGAAAGTGATAACAGATAGAGAACAGGAAATTATGAAGAGAAGAACAGGAATGGTATTGGCAAATGATTCAAGCAAGACTTGAACTCACATCATCAGCCCAAGCATCATAGATCCATGAACTTGCTGCTAGGCCATAGTTACACTCTTTAAAAAAAAGCTTCTATACTGGCATCCTATATTGGATGGTTCCATGAAGAACCTTTAACATCCAATGTTACCATTTTCTCTTCACATTGCCCTTTTTTCCTTCTTTTTTATCCTGTTTCATTGCATTTTCCCATTTAATTTTATTTTCTTCCTCTTCCATTCCCTTTTCTCATTCATTTCCCTTTCTCTTCTTTTTCCTCTTCACTTTTCTCCAATTTACCCACTTCCATTTCTTTTCAATCTTGTGGCACCTGAAGAGTTTGAGGTCAACAGTATTACTTCATATGTATGAGTTTAATTCCAAGAGGAGGAGAAGATATGATAATAATGGTGAAATCTGTCAGAAATGACCTTGGATGCAGCATGTTTTGAACATCAGTATGAGTCCATGCGGATTAACCGTAAGGAGTGGCGGATCTGAGGGATGACCTTCTCCCGCTCTTCAGCTACTGTTACTACAGCAATTTTCCCACCAATAAAGTCCAGCTCTTACCCAAGGCTTATCTCTTCGTGCTCAAATTTTTCTCTATCTCTCAGGACTCTCCTCTCTCATCTTAACACACTTTTATGGTTTTAGGGAAGCGTGCATATCCAACATCAAAAATATTTTACTGTGTGTTCACAAATGTCTTCAACATAAGTCTTCCGTGAAGCCAACACACACAGCTCTCATATAAAGAAGCCGCTGACGGAGCACAAAAGGAGAGTCTGAGGGTTTTAAAGCTCAAGCGGAGGGCTGAGGAGCAATAACTGAAGTTATAATGAGCTCTTTCAGTTCCCAACACCCAACCTTTTCTTCCCTCTCTCTTTTACTTATAATTTCTCATTTGGAATTAACACTGAACTTATCTGACATGCAGCTCTGAACATAGCAGTGGAGCTTTTCCATCTCAACAAAAACGGATGAACGACCCAATGCAATCATGGGTTATAATGAAACTGAGCTTCTGTAGAGCAGATGTAACATTGCGCAAAAAGATGTTCATTTATTTTTTAGTTTGCAGAGCTAGATAGCCTTAGGCATTATAATCTACTGCTTGATTTTTTTTCTAGTGATACAAAACATAATCTGTGAATGTGCAAATGTCAAAGCAAAGAACAATTTTTTTTTGTGGAGGTCATTGACTGGAGGATGATACGAAGAGATGAAGAATCATGAGTCTTTTGATGCCAGCCATCTCAAAAGCCACATATGTGAATAAAACAGAGAAAAGATGCAGCCTTCACATGCCTGTGTTCATCAGTTACTCAAATAAACAGAAATTCTCAATGCTGAAGAACTGTCACAACATCCAACAAACATGTAGCTCGTAATATTAAAAAGATTAGCTTTTTTATATTTACCATATACGTGCCAAGCAGAATTATTCTCAGATACTTGAATACAAAAATGAGGTCAGTCTTTAATGTCATAGTCTGAAAATACAGCACTCATAGCATAAATAGCATATCATGTAAATAACATATGTTATTTTTTTGTAAATGGAATTAAAGCCAATGGGTCACATGATGTTTTAGACCCCAATACTTTCATTAGATGAATGAAAACAAAAAAAAAATTATTTTCTGTTTCAGAGAAGAAAAAGTCATAAAGATTTGACATAAGGGTTAGTCAATGATGAAGGATTTCCATTTTGGGTGAACTATCCCATAAGATACACTGTCATAAGATCAGCATAAAAAAAACGCCTTCTTGTTGCATGTGCAGATGCCAGAGAGTGAGTTTCTGTTTATGCCAGAAGAGGTCACAGATGATTTAGACACAGTGTTATGGTGAATTTCATTTGCAAAGCTCACAAATTAATAAATACCTTTAGTCTGTCTCTGTAGGCCAAAACATAAAATAGAAATGTAATGTCCGGGTAGAGACGGATACAACGGATGCCAGCAGTGTCCCAGAGCCTCAAAAACAATCAGACGATGCTAAATATAGCTAAGTGAAAACCACAGATTCATGCACAAGCAAGAATCAACACCTCGTGCCATCCGGGATTACCTGTTTTAATTACTTCCTCCTGCTCGTATCGACGTCTTCTGCTCTCCAGTTCAGCCTCTCCAAGTGTCTTTCCATTAGAATCGATGGCTGTGATCTGTACAATGTTTGCGTGATTAGCTGTGATGAAGCATTTACAGGCTTTTGTAATCTGTTTTTTGGTGAACAGATAAAGCTTATTGCTTTGGGAATAATCTTTGATGACTCACTGGCTGTTTGCCGGGTTATCTGAGTAAAATTGCAACAGAAAAAAATTGTAAACAAGGACAAACACACACAACTGCATAAGCAGCTTTGCAGGCCTCCTTCGGGTTTGAGGATAGAAATGTCATAAAATGATTTTAAACCAAATTTCACACAAAATATAAATAATGAAGAAAATATTGGCAACACTGAAAAAGTGAACAGAAATGGTGTATAGTATTATAATACTGGATGAATCAGCTGCTGAGATATAAAATCCTCACATATAACGAAAGATTAAACATTTCTCGATTAATTAAAAATAAAGTATTTATCTACATCAGATACTTGCAATAATAAACGGGACATTTAAAGCTACAATATAACATGACAATGACCTTCAGACACACAAAAAAAGTATCCCACTGATTAACTTTCATGTTCTGTTTTCAGTTTCAGAGATCTCAAGAAATTTTAATAGCTCAAAAATACTTAACACAAGTATCAGGGTGTTGATACTTTAGGACTTTTCCTAATGAGAAACGCTTGTAAACAAAATTTCAAGTTGATAACATATCAACTAAACTCCATGAAAAATGTTACATCACTTATGTTTGGAGTCTCAGAGAGCCCAGATATTAATAAATCCAGTGAATTTTCACAGGCTAAGATTCTCTGACTGGATAGATGTACATTCCCGCCAATCATTTATTTCGATTTTTTCTTAATTGTATTTTTTAACAATGTGTTGGACCCCAGACAGAAATGATCTAAAATGTAAATCTATGTAGTAACATAGTTTACTTAGTCTATGTAGTAACACTAACATGTTTACTTTGTAGTAAAAAAGAGGCAAAACTCTTCAATGACGTCTGCCTGCTGGGTTTTCATTAGGACAGTATAGTAGTAGTAGTAGTAGTAGTAGTAGTAGTAGTAGTATAGTAGTAGTAGTAGTTGTAGTTGTAGTAGTATGTAAATGATACAATTAATACGAATATATCTATATTTATTTAGCTTACTTTATTTATTGAAGCACACATTTTATTGTAGCACAATTTTATCAGCCACTGCCCTAAGATCACAAGAAATAACTTTGGTATTTATTGTTTACAATTTTATTATTACTAGTGCAATTACTGGGGCAATATGGAAAATATATTATTTTGAGGATTAAATTAATCTTATCCGCACCTTCATTTTCTATAGATGAAGTAAACACATGACTATTACATTGTACTCTCCAAGTTTACAATGATCAAAATATAAATATCACTATATTTATACTCTGATTCTGTGCTTTCCCCCAATATATTAAAAAATAAATACATAAAATAAAATCTTTGATTGGTACCCAGCCTGAATCATTTGATATTGTGTGTATGATGTTTACCCAGTAGTCTGTATGATTCATGACAGCGTTATTTTTAAAACGCATCCTGTCTGCTGGCATACGGTCTTTCAACATTCAAAAGAGTTATCATCAAAGATTTAAAGATTAAAAGACAATATCCAACTCAGTTCTCACAGTGTATATAATATTAAACCTGGCTGATCATTTTTACCACCTCAAAATAAATACTGATCTGATAAATGCAATGAATATCCTGTGAGCTGTCATGCGATATAAACTATGAAGCTGTCATTCAGGTTTAACCCTTATCTTGTGTTGAGACTAACTTTACTAAATTTATGCTATTATGTGTAAATTTTAAATAATAGTAATTTAATTAAAGATTAAAGGTTAGTTTACACAAAAATGAAAATTCTGTAATGATTTACTCACCTTAAATGGGTTCCAAACCTGTATGACTGAAATTTTGAGAAATGCTTCATTGTATTTTTTTTAGTCCATACAATAGAAGCCAATGATCACCAAAACTGTTTGGTTACCAACATTCTACATTCTTTTGTGTTCTGCAGAAGAAAGTACATTTTGGGTGAACTGTCCTTTTAACATTTTATTTTCCCCTTTAGATTATTTTAATATTTTCCTCTGACCTAATCAAAACTCAGCAGGCAGATATACTGAATATTTATATCTCTGTTTTATATCTGTTCAAGTACTGTTGTGTCAAAAACACACTGTTAAAAAAGGAGTACATCTTTACACAGTACACCAGTTAGACAATCTTATCGTGAAAATTCATTAATTTTTTTTTTTATATCTAGGCTCTCTAAAATCCCAAAGTTAAGTCATTTTTCATAAAGGGTTTAAGCCTGTTATCAAGTCAAAATTTTAATTATAATCATATCTTATAAGATTATGCAAAAGTCATGAAGTCAGAGAGCCCCAAAAGAAGGTGATAGTTAATGCAAAGAAAACATAAGCTGTTCATAGCAGATAATGAATTGTACACAAATGGTCTAGGAACGATCTGACGACTTTTTATAGCACATGGAGCAGTTCACCCCTCAATCAACACTCTCCATTAGTCCACCATATAGCGGCTGCCTGGCAACAAGCAACTTTAGCTGTAGACAAGCTCCCAAAGGCCTTCACAAACATCTCAGTATGCAAATCCAGTGTGTGTTATGTCTCTTTACTCTGCCTAATGCTGTGCTATCACTCACTCTTGTGTTTCTGTGTGTGTGTGTGTGTGTGTGTAAGCGTACATCTGTTATACCTTCCGATATGGCCGCCTCCAGCTCCCAGGAGAGAATGATTCAGGTGCAGGAGTTTTAAAGCCTGTCTGAATCCGTCTGACATCACATAAGCTTCAGGTCTGAATGACATCAAACTTCCACGAAAATCGAGTCTAAATCAGCACCAGTGTGGGTTTAGAGTTGTAATCCTTTCTGCTAAAAATGAGGAAAATAACAATAACCTGACACTAGGGCGACTTCCACCTGAAGAGTTTTGATTTTTCCCTTTGCAGATCTTTCAGATTCTTCTTTCATGATTGATATGCATTCAGTGGCTGCAGAAAATGAGAACAAAGCTGGTCTATGATTGGTTCCCATCTATTGACTTCATCGAACTTGAGAATGTTACTGCAAGTCATATTTACGGAGCTTTTCATTACAATAATGAATATATTCAAATATCTTAAGCTTGTTAACACATAATAAAGAAATATCTGTCTAAGGAATATCTTATTTATTTATACATAGGTGACAAGTGTGATTTGAGTCTTCAAAACTGGGTAGATTACCAGTAGGTTAAATTTAGTTGTCAACACTTATGCTCTGCTCCTGATAACATTGATGGCCATTAGCATCTATAATATTTCATCTGGGACACCATATGTAAAACTTTGCCTAGATTTTACTTAACTGTCTCTTAGCCAAAGCATAGATTTTTCTTTATTTGAAAGCTTTTCTAACTAAGAAAGTGATTTCTGCCATTTACAGCACAATTCCAAGCATATGGTCTTCAGGAATCAAAATCACTATGAGTCTTTAATGGCTTGTAGTCATTAAACCACTCTTCCGTTGCCATAGGAAAAGTCTTAGATACAATACAGAGCTTTAATTTTAATACCTTTTCAGTTTGATACATAAAATAAATTTAATGTCACATCATCTAGATTATGATTACTTCTGATTTAAGTGCTCAACTCTTAACTTTTACTCTAGATGTGGTGTATTAAATGAATTGTGTTTGGGGAAAAATCCACTCACCCATTGATTACAGCCTGTGTGTGCTAAAATTATAATCAATTACAGACTGGCTATAATGCTAACATTACAGACCACGCAGTTAACGGCAGACCATTAGTGATTCATGTTTTGACTGGTTTGGTTAAAGTTATCTAAAGGTCAGGGGCCTTTTGCAATGCTCATTTTGTGCATACAGTACATGAGGCCTCTGACCTTTATATAACTTAGAATAATCGCTAATGAGTTGCCATTAACTGCATGGTCTGTACTGTTAGCGTTATGGCTAGCCTGCAGTAGACTGTAATGCTAGCACAGACAGCATGTAATCAATGTGTAATGGGATTTTTTTACAAGCTCACATGAATAGCATGCAAACAAGCTAAGCGATATAAACCACAACGGCTGAATGAGTCACAAGGCAGCAACACTAAGGATGACAAGAAATATACTAGGCAAGAATTATTGTTTGTTTAAAAGATTAAGACAGCCAGCACACTGTCATTCACATTCTTTCATGGTTCATTTAAATGACCTTCGACCCTCACAGACATCACCCATATATGGTTATTATGGACACCTTAAGAATATGTTGCTTCTGCCCTTTATATTTATAAAAAAATATGTCAAACGGTCTAGTCTTGGTCTTCAGTCAAAATTGTATTGATATAACACTAGCTTTTGTTGCATAGCATTTATGCTACACAGCTGCAATTCCGTGAGCTGACATCTGTCTATTTTCTTTACTTTAAAAGCTTTATAGTCCAGGTGATATGTGAAAATAATGTTCACTTTTTTTAATAAAAGCATGAAATGTCTCGGTTACGTATGGTAACCCTCGTTCCCTGAAGGAGGGAACGGAGACGTCACGTCGGTGACCGATGAATTGGGATATCGCTTCGATAGACTAAACGAGCCAATGCACATTGGCATGCAATTATTGCATCCAGCTGCCGCTGATCACAGCGTGAGTATAATAAGGCAGCAGGTGCAATGCATACCAGGTTTGTCCGCTGCCGAGGGTGATGGAGGATCTCAACAGGGTCTACTGTAGGACACTCTGGAGCTTGCATCGCTACCGCCCACTTCACCGGGGGGATCGCCGAATAACCCTTCGCTACACCGCCGTCGAGGGTGGTGAGGGAGGAGGAACCCGGCGGCCGGTTTCTGGCAGTAAAAGGTGCTGTCCACGACCTGGTGAGCCCGTCATGCACTTCTGGGAAGAAAGGCACTGTGGCGGGGCGCTGAGAACCAGCGCGAGCCACCCCGAGAAACCAATCATCCAGCCTTG
>NW_015666530.1:318902-321206 GCF_001515625.1 Sinocyclocheilus rhinocerous
GATCAGCGGCAGCTGGATGCAATAATTGCATGCCAATGTGCATTGGCTCGTTTAGTTTACACTCGAAGTGGATTGGTCTATCGAAGCGATATCCCAATTCGTCGGTCACCTACGTGACTCGGAGTGACCGACTGAAAGGGAACTTGGTACACTTGTATAGTTTGCGGCCCTGAACATTTTCAGAAATGGAGCCATCGCAAAAACACCTCGTGGTTGCCATGACGACCATTTCACTTTCCGCCATAACCAAATTATGTATTTTGTGTCACAGCTCCTGAACCAAACGTGATAACACAGAAAAGGTGATGTCTACCCCTATGTTTTGATGGTCAAGGATTACAATGATACCATATACAGCAACATAAACTGTTCAGGTGAAGAGTTAATGGTGAAATCAGCTATGTGAAAAGGAAACGCAGTATCTGAGTATCACAGCATTAATAGTACATATTATGGCTATTCATTTTTTCTTTTTTTAATAATTAACTAATATTTTATTAAATAATACATTAAAAGATTGTTTTCAAGAATACCATCATATATTTCAGAGATATAAAGAACAAATCATCTCAGGTAAGTGTATTTTTCCTTACCTCTCAGGCAGAGTCGGGTAGGCGGTATGTTTCCAATACATTCTTGTTCTCTCTCAACAATGCTCTAACATCACACGCAGACGGCAACGCAATCAGGTGAACAGTTAATGGTTAATTCAGTGACTTTATGAGAAGGATTACAATGAAATCTCAGAAGATGCAGAATGAAATTTCAAACATATTTCATGTACGCTTAATTTACAATCACTCTCTGGGTCCAGAGTTGTCTATTATGTTGTCCACAAGGGGGAAGCCGAAGTCCTGCATGGTACACGCAGGTGAACCACTAATATTTGATGTAACGGGTGGAATAGTATTTATGTGTAGGGTGTGATGCAGTGGTGCGGGCCGGATGTTGACAAGTACGGGAGGGTTGCGGGTCCAGTAACCAAGACTATTTCGACTCGGTCCAGTACACGCTGAGTAATGAAGCCGATCGCGCTGCCACTGATTGACAGCTGTAGTAATTATATTAAAGGTAGCGCTCTTTGCTGGCTTTCTGTATTTAATCTATTCACAATTTGAATAAAAGCTTTAATAAATGAGTTTTGTCTACCTCATGTAGGAGATTTAATGCAGGTGCGGTTTGGGTAACAGTTTTTATGTCAAATGGGTCGGGTGTAGTGTTGTTTTTGGCGGCCTGTTTTAATTTTAGTTTTAGTCTAGTCTTTGTGTGAAGCTGTCATTTTAGTTTTTATTAGTTTTAGTCTCGTTCATTCTCTTTTTAGTCTAGTCAAGTTTCAGTCAACTAAAAGTCTGTGCATTTTAGTCTTATTTTAGTCAGAATTCTCCATGACTATTTTCGTCTAGTTTTAGTCGACGAAAACTGATGACATTTAGTCTAGTTTTAGTCAATGAAAATTGTATTTTAGTCGAAGAACCCACTTTACACTCTCTCACACAAACAAATACACACACACACACACACACACACTTTGTTTGTTGTCGTCTTCTAAATAATGCCGCGAGTGGGACTTGAGGAAGTGACGTTGCCTGCGTCTGCGCAGTGCGACCTGATGCAGCCCCTAAAGTGAGACACAGGAAACAGAAATACTGCAAAATAATAATAATAACGCGACTAAACGGGACGAAATAACGTTATAACATTTTGTTTCGTCTCGTTTTGGTCAACGAAAATGAAGAGACATTTTAGCATAGTTTTTATTTTGTAAACCACATTTAGTCTCGTTTTTATTCGTCAACAATATTGCATTATACATTTAATTATAGTCATCGTCACATGACCAGCATTTACGTTGCGTCTCGTCTCGTTTTCGTCACGTGATAAAGGTTCGTTGACGACGATATTTAGTCATAATTTTCGTTGACGAAAGCAACACTAGTCGGGTGTGGGATTAAATTAGTTTTGCTGTCAGATAACATGTTGGGTGTTCTGTTAATTACTGCGATTGTGGGAAGATAATTTCACCAGCCAGGAAAGGTGAACGAAAATGCCTCTCTGTGATGTTACTACGAGGCATCGCTTACTTACCGATCTCAGGCTTCTGGAGGGGATGTAGATTCGTAAGAGTGAGGAGGAAGTTGGAGGGTGCTCAGCCTGTGGCTGTTCTGTACGCAAACATCAATGTCTTGAACTTGATGCGAGCCGCAACAGGTAGCCAGTGCAGGGAGATAAAGAGAGGAGTGACATGGGCTCATGGAAGACAAGTCGTGCTGCTTCATTCTGAATCATTTGTCGAGGTTTGATTGC
>NW_015666530.1:321538-323394 GCF_001515625.1 Sinocyclocheilus rhinocerous
GAAGTGGGCCCTTTTGGGCTCATGGAAGACCAGTCGTGCCACTGCATTCTGAATCATTTGTCGAGGTTTGATTACCAATGATGGAAGTTCAGCCAGAAGAGCATTGCAATAATCCAGCCTAGAAATGACAAGGGCCTGGGCAAGAAGTTGTGCAGCATGCTCTGTTTGGAAGAGCCTGATCCTCCTGATGTTGTGCAATGCAAAACCTGCATGATCGAGATGTCTTTACAATATGGTCCTTAAAGGTCAGCTGGTCACCAAAGAATATTTTTTGATGAAACTAGCAGGATGATGAAATCATGCTGTAGAGTCGGAGTGGCAGAGAAGCTCAGTCTTTGCAAGGTTGAGCTACAGGTGATGTTTCTTCATCCATGTAGAGATGTTTGCCAGGCAGCCTGAGATCCATGCAGCTACTATTGGGTTGTCTGGTTGAAATGAATGATAGAGCTGTGAGTCATCCGCATAGCAATTGTAGGAGAAACCATGTGCTTGTATAATGGGCTCCAGTGATGTAGTGTATATGGTGAAGAGGGAGGGGTCCAAGAACTGATGCCTGAGGAAACCCTGTGACCAGTTGATGTTTTTGGATACCTCTCCTCCCCAGGAAACCCTGAAAGACCTACCCGTGAGATAAGATTCAAACCAGTGGAGTGCAGATCCGGTGATGGTAGACAGGAGAATCTGATGATTCACAGTGTCAAAAAGTGGCAGATAGATCCAGCAGAATAAGAACTGATGATTTGGAATCAGCTTTCGCAACAGTAAAGCAGTCTCAGTTGAATGGTCGCTGCTGAAACCTGATCGGTTAACATTCAGTTGGTCATTCTGTAAAATAAATAATGTAACTGTGTCTATAAAGGTGTGAACCAAATGGTCCATGCCATTAGAATAACAAAGGAAACGAATAACAAAGGAAAAGCATTCCCCAGGAACGTCTTGTAGATTGCAGGATCTCCGACGGGAAGGTCCTAACAGTATCTGTTGTTTCTAGCCCTTTTGTCTTCAGGTATAAAATTCTATCCCACAGACAGAACTTTGGGAGAAGCTAGGAGCTAGGATTCATACAAGGGTTAAGATTGTTTGAAGGAAGACATGCCAACATCGCTGTTGAAGAACTGCTACACTACCATCTTCAATAAATTCTTCTCCCCACAAAAAATGTTGGTCAAGTCTACTTAATTTTTTGCATTAGAGGAATACATTGGTGAGCAACCCAAAAGACTGCTCAGCAAAAATACAGTAAATATGATACATGGGGCAACTTTTTGGGTTAGAAGGGGTAGTATGCACTGGCCTGTCTAGACAGATATTGTCTTGACAAGTTAAAGTGCTGTATTTACATCCAGAGATGAGAAATGGGTGGGTGAGGCAAGAGAGGATGACACTACAGAGGAAAGATGGCATGGTGAAAGGGAGTGTAGGTTTTGCCTAAAAGTAACTGGTAGAGGATTTGGTGGCGCACAGGTAGTAATATGTAGGTTAAATGTAATAAAGAAATGATGTCTAGAGGTTTTACCAAATGTTGTCAGTGATACAACTGCATGTGTAAATTAAGTCAAGCTGGTTGCCTGATTTGTTAGTGCTTGTGGTGGTAAGCCATTTGGCCATAATAACATGAAACTCAAAATAATTTTTATTTGCATCGGGAAGAATAGGTTGAGTATTTCCAGTTATTACAAATGAGAAGACCAGTACCCTTCCAAACTGACGGGGGGTGTGAGAGAAAGGGAAGTTGTTAGAGAGAACAGCAGGGGTTGCGGTGTCTTCTGGACGAATCCAGGTCTCAGTCAAGCCCAAGATACTAAGAGTACACTGAGAAGCAATGGCCAGGATGAAGTTTGTTGACAGCTGACTGA
>NW_015666530.1:323456-328534 GCF_001515625.1 Sinocyclocheilus rhinocerous
CAGAAGAGGTGCAGATAGGACGCAGCTTAGCAAGATTGCGTTGCCATCTGCGTGTGATGTTAGAGCATTGTTGAGAGAGAACAAGAATGTATTGGAAACATACTACCGCCTACCTGACTCTGCCTGAGAGGTAAGGAAAAATACACTTACTTGAGATTATATATTTTTTATATCTCTGAAATATATGATAGTATTCTTGAAAGCAATCTTTTATTGTACTATTGAATAAAATATTAGTTAAGCTGGTTTGTGGTGGGCGTTCTGGTGCAATATGGCTGCTGTCGCATCATCCTGGTGGATGCTGCACATTGGTGGTGGTTGAGGAGATTCCCCCTTCCACGTAAAGCTCTTTGAGTACCCAGAAAAGTGCTATATAAATGTAACAAATTAATAATTAATTAATTAAAACAATCTTTTTTTGTACTATTGAATAAAAAACTAATAGCCATAATATGAACTTTTGTAAATGCTGTGATACTGTGATTCTCAGATACTGTTATTTCCTTCTCACATTGCTGATTTCACCATTAACTCTTCATCTGAACAGTTTACATATATGGTATCATTGTAATCCTTGACCATAACATATCACCTCAAATTTTGCACATATCACCTGGACTATTAGCCATTATTGTGAAAAATAGGCCTATATTTAACCATTTCAAGCTAAAGTTGAGGCAGTGACTGAGCCATTAGACACAAGCCAAGAATAAAAATATTTGAAGCTACATGCGCACAAAAAGAAAGCAAAATCACAGATACAACATTAACACTCACAATTTTGATTATATGTTTGTCAGAATGTTGCAGTTACTGGCACAAAAATATTCAACAGATTTATGCTTAAACGGGATAGTTTTAATCTAAACGGTGACTTGAGTATATTATTTCTTCAACACTAATATGCAGATGAATCAAATGTTTCAGACACCACTGGGGGGATCTCATAATGCTCTGTTTTTGGCCCACAGATTTTGCATTTCCAACAGGTTGTTAGGGAAAGCTTTAACTGCAGGTGTATTCTCTCGAGATCCTAAAATCCCAGCCGTCACCGCAACTCTAAGAACAAACTTTACACCACGTTCAACACACACATACATGAACACACAAACACACACAAGGACAAACCTACTGCAAATCTACCGGCAAAAGTTCTGGCGTCTCAAGAGAGTGAAAAGCAGCTCGTGAGATTTTCAGCAAATGTGGAATTCCATCTTGCTTGAGTAAATATAGCACAAATCTGGGGCATGTTTCGAGGATGTTTCTGTTCTCTCTCAATAAAAAGCTTTGAGTGATTGGCATCTACAGTTTGTAAGCACAACAAAATGTTGTCTTTACATATTATATTACACTCATTATTTTGCTCAAACTGTGTAAATGAGTCTTAAAATACATAGCTGCCTTTTTATGATTGATCCAGTTAAATGCTGAAGTCTTCAGTGAAGTTTTTAGTTAGCAGTGTGTGGACACAACCACCCTACAATGATAAAAATCCATTCACGCCTTTTTTTTTTATTTCCAAAAAAGTATGACGTCATACTGCTCAGGCCCCGCCTGAGAACTGTCCGCCCTCAGCCAGTTGTATGCAAGGGATTCACATGTAAATGGTAAACAACAAACACAACCAAGAAAACAGCTCCGATCATGTCGTTTCAGTCATACTTCGATATTGAAAGTGCTGTTTAGAATGTTTTTTTTTAAACATGTTAAGTGGGTGAAAACCAAATTATTCACCAAAACTGAATAATTAAAAAACAGTTTAAATGTGTAAATCTTCTATACATATTTTTGATTCATCATTTTCTTTTCTGATATACACCAATTCTTGTTAAAACACACTAGACTTATTTTGAGCATTTTTAGCACTTTAAATCCATCAAAAGTGTGCTGTCACTTTAACGGAGGATGAGCAGCACAGAAAAAAAGAGACTCGGCGCCGAAACCATCGCTTCAGTGCTGCTCACTGCTTGATGCTTACAATCACAAGTTGCTCCTGCTCCCGCCTGCGGTGTGAAACTGGCCTTAAAGTGTCAATAATTGAAAACCAAAACCAAAAAAGGTGCTTCAAATCTGCTCTTTCAAAATGGAAAACTTGGAAGCAAGACATCAGTGCCTCCTATATAAAGTGCATAAAAAAAATGAATTTATTAAAAAGTATGTTCAAACAGGCCACTTTAATACGCATAATCTCCATTCTCTATAGCAGATTTGTGCTAAGAGCACTTGTAATTTCCTAAAATAACAAAGTAAAGCATTAGCTGTAATTGTATGTGATTTTTTTCATGCTGGGAACATTTTCTCAGTCTATGTCATTACCTCAATGACCCCCCTCATTGATACATGGCAGCTTGCTGGTCGGCGTGTGATTTATGAGCCCGTTTTTTCTGATTGCCTCATAAAGGAGTCTTTTTCCCTCTGCCCATCTCAGCAGTGACCGACAATAAAAGAGAGCGTTTGGCAGCTATTATATAAATATTTATCCACAGGCTCCTCTGTGGCTATGCCCCCTCCAGCCGTAGGTCTCAGTCTGGGATGGAAAGGACAAAGAAAAGTGAAGTAGGTACTTTTTAATCAAGAAAGAAAGCAATGAGTGCAGCAGGATGTAACAAATACCCCCGTGCTGTGCTGGGGAGAGGAGGAGGCAAGAGCCATACGGTAATGAAGTGAGACAGGGACATGTATGGACAGGACAAATCACTTGGCTGCTTAGCCACGGTTCCCCTCTCACTTTATCAAGGGCCAAGCTTTCCACGTAATCCCCGCCAATCAATTACCCTTCACAGAGAAAGTCAATCAAGCAACCCCTGTCGGCTATTCTTAGCCAGATCTGTGCTAAAGGTGAAAGCAATTCTATTTAAGTTCAATGCCATGTGTGAATGGAGTCAACTGGGGTTCAAAATTGTGTAAAATCATGATATTTCATATATTAACACAAAATATCATGTGTTAATGTTTGATATAAATATGAATAATATTGATAACACTTTACAATGTGATTTAATTTGTTAACATTAGTTAAATACAGTAGTTAACATGAACTAACAATGAACAACACTTCTACAGCATATAGCTAATATTTATCTCAAAATGTACAATTAAATTTTTAAGATTAAAAGTTGTATGTAACATTAGTTAACAGATCAAGTCAACAGATGAATATGATTTTTTTTTAAATAACATTCATAAAGGTAAATGCTGTGATAAATGCTGTAACATTTTGTAAACATATTTACTCAGTGTTACAATGTAAGAAATTATTTTTCAAAGTTGCAAATAAAACATTATTACACAGATTATTGGAGTATGTTTTACAAGAAAATATTATTTCAGTTTTTCTACTTCAGAATTTCACATTTAATTCAATGTGTTAGTGTTACCATAATACTTAATGCATTCCGAGTTAAATTATTTTTTTGTTTGTTTTTTTACAATGTTTCTAATTAATTTGCATTAATCTAATAAAATTTAGTGATGTTTATCCTTAAAACAAGGAACATTTGGGGTAGAAATAATTTTATAAATAATAATTTAAAAAATCATTTCTAAAATACAAAAAGAATATAAATAATGTTGCTTCAAAATCATCTTGACATGATTAGCTATTTTAGTGAAAAACAAGCTACAAATACTGATTACTGTTTACTCATCACTTGTGTGTCCATTCAAAAAACAAAAAACAAACGAATAACCTTTCAAATTCTGGCTTGAGGTCACACAGAATTCTCAAATGCTTTGCTGAAGGCAAAACACACTCATCGAGTCGCTAATGATGATCACATTTCTGTGGAGTATGTTGCACCTTTGGCTTTTTTGGCTTTTCCATCTGCTGTGCACCAGAAAACAAACACTGGAGATGCACATTAGACCCCTACAGCTAGCGTTCATTGGGAGATGCTCCAATTTATTCTTCCGATGTTACAAGTGCTAATCTAATAATGACAGGGAGGAAAATTACGCCGCACTGGTTGTCACAGTGCCTTGGACCCGGAGGATTTCAGCTTTTGTGAATGAAGTGTGAAAGCCTGAAACAAATCCCTTTTACATGTCATTAAGCGAATGAAAATGAGAAGCGTAGGGGGACAGGAAGAGATGGAGAGATGAACGGAGGCAGGTGGGGACACAGTAAGTAGAGTTTAAAATGAAAGTTTGTTCAGAGTGTTTTCAGATAATCCTTCAACTCTCCCACTAATCGGTCTGCACGGCTAAATATCTCAAAACCCTCTTTTCCATTCAAAGCTTCTTACAGAGTACACAAGTCTCAAGTTCACTAGTTCTTCCTCAAGCAGTGGTTTTCAACTGGTGGGTAACGAACCCAAAAAATGTGTCGTAATTATGCGGCGTAATTAGGATAGTAAAAATGAAAATGAAAAAATGAAATAAAAAAAAACAGTGCCCAGTTAAATTTACAGTACGTTGGCATAAATTCAACTGTCACATGGTAGAAACCAGTTAAATTAGCCAAATGCCAAGACAGACAGGTTGTGTGACATGCTCTCATTGTCAAAAACAATGAACAATCTATATAAAAAAATGACCAAAACTACATTAAATACAAGTTTGTGAGTAGATCATATTTCTGCTGTGGTTTATGCATTTCCGAAATTATATAACAGTATTAAATATTACATTATATTTTTATATAATGTTACAAAATATTCAATTTCAAATAAATGCTGTTCTTTTGAACTTTTTCTGTCAAAGAATCCCGAAAAAGTATTAAATTTCCACAAAAATATTAATTAGCACAACTGTTTGCAACCCTGATAATTATATTAAAAAAATGTTTATTGTGCAGCAAATCAGCATATTAGAATGATTTCTGAATTATATATATATATTATATATATAATCTGAATGATAAAAAAGGTAAACAAACACACAAACAAACATGTATTATATATATTGTCGCGGGGTGAATGAGAACACAGACTCGGTACTGATAGAAAGAGCCCCGGAGGGTGATTTATTGCCCACACACTGATCACACGTGCCCGGAGGAATGGTGCTCGGTGCCCGTCTCAACGTGGTGCTCGTGGGGTGAAGTGCCGTGGTGCAGATCCCTCTCCTGGGGTGCCGTC
>NW_015666530.1:330042-349045 GCF_001515625.1 Sinocyclocheilus rhinocerous
GAAAGAGCCCCGGAGGGTGATTTATTGCCCACACACTGATCACACGTGCTCGGAGGAATGGTGCTCGGTGCCCGTCTCAACGTGGTGCTCGTGGGGTGAAGTGCCGTGGTGCAGATCCCTCTCCTGGGGTGCCGTCGGAGTCTGTGAATAAGGAGAAACAAGCATTAATATCGCCTGGAGCTCCGGTGTGCCTCCCCGCTGGTGTCTCTGCTCCTGGCTTTTATGGCCAGCGGGAACGAGCTCCAGGTGCGCCACTCATCACGCACAGGTGTTGTGCTTCTGTGATCAGTGTGGCAGCGGCGTTTCCAGGGCGACGCTGATCTGGAACCGGGATACTCGCCACAATATATATATGTGTGTGTGTGTGTGTGTGTGTATATATGTATGTATTCTGAATAATAAAAAATTATATTTCACAATATTACTTATTTTACTGTATTGAGCAAATAAATGTAGCCTTGGTGAGCATAAGCGACTTTTTTCCCCCCAAAAAACATTAAAAACCAACCCCAAACTTTTGAACGGCTGTGTGCAGTATATGAATAGCATTATGATATATAATATTTAATAATAAAATATAATAAATAACAACATTTAGGAAATGCATTAACAATGCACACATATGCACATACCTATAAAACCCAACAAAATCATGTGCCTTTGTTATCAAGCCTTTCAGAAGTATTTCTGCACAGAACGTTTCACACACGTCTCCGGTGCATTTCCTCAGAACACGTCTCTAAAGACTCATTTCCCCTCTCCGTTATTCCCTCCATCCCAGAGCTCACAGGCTGCCCCTGGAGCAGCACAATCGCTCTGATACCAACATCACGCTGGAGCTGCAGACAGCCATTGCATGCTGCAGCCACACGTCCGCTGATGACACGTCCTTCTCACACTCAGCCGTCCCTGTTCTCTCCCTTTCCCTCAGACTGTCTCTTTCCATACGCATCTATTTCCTTTGTCTATCTGCGTGGGTGTGTGTGAGTCTCTCTCTCTCCTTTCGTTATCTTCCTCTCTCTCACTCATTCCGTCAATCAGTGAAGTCTTTAGTCTGTCTTGTGTCTGGGTCCCATTGAGAGAAATCACACCCGACCATCTTTGTCAGCCAGACAACCTCATGACCCCTAGAGATGGTGGAAGAAAGCAAGAAATGTGTTTTTCGGTAAGGGGGGGGGGCTCACACAGTTTTTGTGAGTGATTTGTCAATGAAGAGGAGCGGAGCAGCAGAAGTGCTGCTGTTGTTTTACAATTGGTGAAGGGTTTTCTTTGTGTCTGCCAAGATGGCCGAGTTGAAAGACAAACAAGGGTGATGGATGTTGCTTTTGCTGCTAATGTTTCCTCTCCCACCGCAGCTGGCAAAAACCCCATAGGGGAAGGGGAAGAAAACTCCTGTTATACATGGCAGACTTTTCTGAAGTATCCATTTAAAAATATTCATACTGGTCCAATGATCTGGCAACCATTTTAGATTGACTAATGTCATTAGCCAAACTCACTGATCTCATGGATGCTTCTTAATTCGCAGGAATCTAAGAAGTCTAATTTGAGGCTCAAATGACCTGAGACAAAGTCAAGGGGATTAGCTAATGATCTACAATGGCTCTTGGTGAATGTTGAATTTGATTAGGCTTGTGATTTTGTTTGAGATTCAGATTAATGTTAATCAAGGCCTGTTGGTAAAATCAGAGGCAGTTGGTCTGGACTGATTGGACACTCTTAAAATTATGAAGGGATTTGATGAACTCCCCCCTCCTTCTATGTCTACTAACAGGTTTCAGTCAAATTGAATAGTACAAAAACCCACTTTGGCTCTGATAACTTGTTCATTCTTTACTCTAGTTCTTTGGGTTAACCGAGGGTGATTATAATGATAACTTCTGTCACTTTTCGTTTGCCATTATTCTTTTTCTTTTCATGCATGTGAAAGGATTCTTCGCCACTTGACATTCTCATTTGCATCAATGTGCATCTGGCCAACAATGTGACATATAATCAGCTATGAAGTGGCAAAGAGCTGAATAACATAAAGAGCATAAAATGTCAGTTACAAAAGTAAACTTTCGCTAAATCAATAAACCAACCTGTTTATTTGCGAATTGTTTCAGAATTGGATGACCGTTTTTATACCACCGATTTTTGAAGCGAGTGAAATACCACACAGAAGTTTATGCAATATCCTCACATCTCTGCGAAGGAAGAAAATGAGGAGAAGGCGTCAGAAAGCCATCAGCGCGTGTTTTTTGCGAGTGCGTTCTGTCTCCACTGCATTATGGGTAATGGTGAAAGGAGAAAAGCTTCAGATTAGCTTCATGCTTGACTAGAAACATACTCTGTCTTATCAAGGACCGGCCATTTTCAACTGCGCTTTCAATTTATTTATCATTTCAAACAATAACAACTCATGCAAATGAGAGACCGAAAGCTCTGTTCAGCACATTTCATAAATTGTGCCCTCAGCAGCAGAGGCGCTTGTCCCGCGATGAGAGCAGCTTTGGGTTAGATTACTCATACAGGCTGTTATACTGTGTCACTGACAGCAGAATATAGCGATTCAAGAGAGTCCCACGCAAGTTTTTAGTGCTTTTACTCTTAGCAAACAATGGAAATGGTGTTTACTCATGGCTGTGTTATTTTATAATATCATTGTTTATTTTACAACACACGACAACATGGTACATTTTTACTGCAAGAGTTGTCCTGCATTCAAAACTATCATGTGCAACCGTTCAGTTATATAAAATTCAGAATGAAGTGTAAAGGTTTCTCTCTTAGCACCTCAACACCTTTTATGTATAGATTTTATTCTTTTACCCTTTCAATCTTAAAATATGTAAATGCTTCATAAAAATATTTGGTAACACTTTAGGGACCAATTCTCACTATTAACTAGTTGCTTATTAGCATGCATATTGGCTGTTTAGTACTTATAAAGCACATATTAATGCTTTATTCTGCATAACCATTTTTTTAGATCCCATACCTACCCCATACCTAAACTTAATAACTACCTTACTAACTATTGAAGTAGGAGTTTACTGAGGCAAACGTCATAGCTAATAGTTTATAGTGAGAATTGGTCCCCAACTATATGACCATATATTTTTACACTGATATAAAAATAAATATACATTTATGAGAGCAGCAGATGCATATTTTTAATATATAAAATAGATATGAAATGTGCATATGCTAAATATATGCATATGCTAAATATAACAATAAAATAAAAACCATGATAAAATCAGCAAATAGTGAACAAGTCATATTCACTGTAATATTTATTGTTAAAATGTAAATAAAATCTCAATATTTACATAAATTACACCTTTTAATTAAATGTCATGTTCACTACAAACAAAAATTTTGCCATTAATAAAGTTTTTTTCAAGTGAACCTGGTTTCCAAGGAAACAAAAGTGTCAGCTTGAGATATGAGACATGTGAAATGTTAAGAAAATCAAGTCAAATATCATTGTGTAAATATAACCGGTAAGCAGTATTTTTATTGTGTCATTCCCCGTCAAAAAGTAATTATGTTAAACTTGTGTGGGGGAAAAAGTGTGAAAATATAATTTAATTGATGTATAGTTAAGATACACAAAATACTGCAATAAAATGATCCATATCTAGACAAAATTGTCATAATTCAAAAAAAAAAAAAAACCTTTTGAAGGAAATGTTAATGACGTTTCAGAAAAAAACCAACAAAAATGTATTTGTCAGTCTCACCAACTAACTAACTAACTATATGTACAGTATCAGAGTGCCTTTTACTGCTTAGAGGTCAAACCTTACTAGGTTTACAGTTGTTGTTGTTTTTTTACATGTTCAGTAAGTTCATCCTCAGTCAGCAACTGATTCACAGCTTTACAAATCATGCAACATACACATCACTGTCAGCACTACAGCATTTGTGCTAAAAGTGTCAACACTGCAAACACACTGACTAAAATAACAAGATTGCTGCCCATGACTGTGAATATACATTGGTTATTAGCAGTGGCGGCTCGTGGGTTTTAAAATAGAGGAGGCACACTAATTGTATTGGTCTGGGATCATGCCGATTATTATTATTATTATTTGCTTAACCACTTTAAAATGGCTTTTTGGTTGCTTTTAGTCAGAAAACGTAGGCTACTCATCATAAGTACTTGGTACATTATCAGCGCAGCAGAAGACGTTCAAACTAATATCACGTAATTTACGTCTCTTTGATGATTGGTTGATATCAGGTTTCACGTTATGGTATTACAACTGTGAAATTACAAACAAAAAAAAATACACATTCTGAGACATGAACTGAAATGAATTGTGAATTTTATTAACATTAAATAGTCCTCCTCCCATTTTCACCTCAAAATTATGGGGAAGATGTGCCTCCCCTGCCTCCCCCGATGAGCCGCCACTGGTTATTAGACTGAAACAGAAAAGATTGACTGAATTTTGTGACCCAGGTCAAATCCCGCTGTTGGTACATATAGCCTGAACTAATCCCTCCTACTATCTCTGAAATGATTGGTTGGGTCATGGATCTGCAAATAATGACTGGTCACATGCTGTTGTTTATCTGCAAGGATCAGAGCAGATTTGAACAGAAGTCCAAGCAACAGATGGAAGTCAAATAGGAAATAACATTCTAGATGGACACACTGTACACAAGACATATGAAGATTTGTGTTTTTGTTAGAATGAACTGATGTGTAGAAGTGTTTTGGTAAACAAACATAATCCTAATGACCCTGTGATTCTGTGGTTGTGACAGAGGATGTCCCCTCAAATAACGCACAGTATAAGTTTAGTTGAATCTTATTCGTCCCAGAGTAGTATAAAGGGTTTTGGGCCTGGATGTATGACATTTGTTTACTAACTGCTGTTTTGTGCCTTCTCTGTTTTTCTTCATCTCATACTACACTAATCTATGAAATGGAGATTCTTGTGCAATCCCAACCCATCCCAGCCCAGCTTTTTCTATTAGACTGATACATCAAGGGTCTTCATCTTATGTGTGTGTACATCATGTTAATGGTATTTCCCAACGTGCTATTTATTTTTGTGTGCGTGTTTGTATTACTTTTTAATTAGCAAAAAATGTCTGAGTGTGCTTTTAATACATCAAAACAAAGAAGCACACCAACAACTGAAGCTAAATGCCTTGCTTAAAGAGCACAACGACTCTAAAGGGCAAGTTATTACAACATACTGTATAGATGGCCACAATCCGTATTAACTAATAAGAACTAAACATCGGACATTATGCACTAAACAACACTGCTTTCTCTCCCTCTGCTCTCTCTTTCTCAAGTAGCTTTTCAATGCTTAATTTAATACGAGCTCTATTAAGCCCCTTAATAGTGAATATGAAATTACCACTAGCAAAGATTTGCTAGTTATATGCCTACACTAATAAGGAAAATTGAGAGAAATTAATTGTAAAGAAGTGGGTGCTAATTAAAAGATAGTGTTGTGGAAGTGAGAAGAGGCTTTTCCGCATGCAGCACGTGCAACAGCAATACGTCTGATCGCTCTGTATGGACTGACGAGAGGACAAACGAAGGAGGAGAGGCGGCAGAGATGGAACCGGAGAGAGAAATGATGTAATAGGAAGAGACATCCAGCTCTGACAGTAGCGATAGAGAGAAATGGAGTGTGTGCGGATGTGAGTGTATGATGTGATATTTGACTGCAGTGTTTTGTCAGTTTAAAGCAGGCGTTCACCCCTCATTCTCTCTGAGATAAAACAAAAGGATCACCTGTCTGTGGTAGACTGCTGATGGCTACCTCCCACGATACGGCCCATAATTCTCTCTTTTTCACACAAATAGGGTAAGATGAACTAAGATGCCCCCCAGGGTAAAGTCTCTCTCACACCACAATTTTTCTTTTGACCATAGATGTCACTACACTGTTGAAAATATTAGTAATTAATAAGTAAATAAAAGTAAATAAGTTACTTTATAGTAACTGTTAGTTACTATAAAAAGTGAAAAACTGTAAAGGGTTTAACATTGCATAATATAAAACTTTACTGAAAATACTGTAAAATGCATGGTTTTTGCAAGTAAAAACTATGAATTACCAAAAAAAAAGTAAAAGGATATTCCTTGGCCAACACGACACATGATTATATTTTATATAAACAATACCGTTTCTTATTTTGTTATCAGTAACGTACAATGGGCTGTTTTGTGTTACATTTTCTAATGTTTTGATCATGTTTATTGCATTATTTTAATATTATGTGTGTTATGTTAATGCCAGAAACATTGTAACAGTATTTTTTATAGTGAATTTCTGGCTATATATATTCCAACAATTTAGTGCATGGTTTTGCTCTTATTAATCTTGACTTGGGGCTGTTGCATATTGTTGGTGTTTGCATTATTTAATTAAAACTTAATGAAGTTATTATTTAATTACTTAGATTTTACATTTCAAACATCATCATCAGTCATCATAACCTACAGGCCAATTGAGTGGAATTGTTTACTCTAAATTCTGTTATTTAACTTATTTAATTATTTAAAATATATATAATTCTAAGCATGAAATGTTGAATTTGCATTTTACATAAATTACACCTTTTCAAAGAAATAATTCAAAATTGTATCAGATGTATTAATCATATTCGGCAAAAATCAGATTGTTGGAAGGTCATATAACCACTTTTTACCTGTAAATTAGCAAATGTTTCAGTTTACTTCCCTTTATAATATCCTGTACATGAAATATGTTACAGTTTAGCAGCACGCTGTTATTATGGGGGGCATCTTCACTCATCTTTCCCTTCCTGATCGAATAGCTGCCAAAGTGACTTTCACACCCATGCACACACGCAGATTAACAGATTTAATGGATTTAATTCCTTGTTTAATATACTTCATGTCAGAGTTTGGAGATAAACAGATATTTATCTCATTTGTTTCCTGCTAAGGAGGACAACTGCTGTTCAGCCTCAAAAATGAAATTACAGCATTGGTTTTTAATGGGATAACAGTGCTGCGTGATTAGGAACCACCACATGTTCAGCAGCTCTGCACCCCTTTCCCAAGATTCCGCAGTGAGAGGGATTTTGTTCATGCCCGGACAGGATTAATGGCTGTTTTTGATTTTTGTAGTTTGATAAATCATTGTGAATTTGCAATTTTTTATTTGATTCATTCTGTGGGTCTTTATCCTAATATATTAAATATGGATTTTTTTTAATGCATGAGATCTGAAAGGACATTACTGTGTTAATGTGTGAACCAGCTGAGATGAAATAAACAGAAAACTGGAGAGGTGTGCAGCTGCCCACAGGGCAGTAATATAGTTCTGTTCACATGGGGGGTGGCCTTTGCTCCTTTAAAACCCTTCACTAGCACACATACCTGCTGATTAAACAAAAAATACTTTCCCGTCTTAAGGTCTATAATTTCCGTCAAGGTCATGAGTCAAGGGCACCACCGGCTGACAGCCTGCATATAGAAGAGAACAACTGGTAGAGAAGACAGTCTCCTGGAGACAAAGAGAACGAGAGAACAAATGAGGGAGAAGAATATGTGAGGTAAAGACGCAAAAGAAGGACATCAGCAGTTGAGGGAGTAATCATCGCTGTGGGGTGACAAAACGGGTTTGTCTGCTGACACTCCGGTCTAAAATATGATGAGTACAGTGAGCTTTTAGCTGCTGTGTCTTCATAACTTAAAGGCTTCAGCAGACTGTCTGAATAAGAGAGAAAACAAGCAAACAACCACCTATGAAAAGATGCTCAAAAAACAGAGTACACACACTTGTACTCTAAAACAAAACTCATTAGTACTATTATTATGCTTGAATGTGCTGAAAATAGGCTCCGTCTACAGCAAAATGCTCAGGTTGTATTTACAAGTGCAGCCCACATAAAAATGTGTGACAAAGAAACAGTTTGCATTGCCAATCAGTGCAACAACTATAAGGTTTTGTGAGAAAAAAAAAATCTTTAGCAGTGGTTTTATATGTTGGTTTCAAACACCTTGTTCAAAATCCTCTTAAATAGATGAAAATTTAAAAAAGAAGATATTTTGAAGGTTACACTAGTTCACTTTAAACATTCTACTAACTATAAGTAACTTTGCAGCTATATCTTAAACTCTCATTAATATGCAACTACATGTCAACTCTTAGGTAAATAGACTACAGAGCTTTTCACACTGCGTTTAACCCCGGGTTATCATCATTCTAAACACCGCTTTAAACCCTGGGTAAAGGAACGTTTCACACATGTAATTTAGTACGCTACTAAATTACATGTGTGAAACGTTCCTTTACCCGTGGTTAAAAGCTGCGTTTAGAATGATGATAACCCGGGGTTAGCACTGCTTTTTTACCCGGTGTTATGAAACCCTGCACTGCACTGCGGTGCCAAAACTGTACAGTGTGAAATGGAGCGATGTTAGAATGTCACTGATGGATGCTTAGCAACAGACAACCAATCATGTGCCTCCTATTCACATGCTTCATTCACGGAAACACTACACGTTGTATAAATGTAAAAAAAAAAAAAAAAAAAAGTAAAATGGTGACAGAAAACACATGAACTGGAGTAACTAAGAGACTGTTACATTCTTACATTTATAGTTCAAAATGTCCATTCAAAATGTCCATTCCATGGAAAAACTTGATAGTATAGTCTGCAATATATGAGGATGAGCAATGCCAAACAGTGACACTAACACAGCAAATATGCAAATAAGAACATTAACCCAGGGTTTAGGAATGTACAGTGTGAAACATCAGTGTATGAATACCCAGGATTAATTGTAAAAGCATGAGCAGTGTGAAACGTGAAATAAGATAACCCAGGATTCGGTTTACCCACGGTTTAGAATGACTCAGGGTTAACTATTTCAAGTGTGAAAAGCCCTTATTGAGGTTAGGGTTATTTAAATAAGTTGACATATACTTCCAGAGTTACTTATAGTCAATAGAATGTATTTTTAGGGGACCATCAAAATAAAGTTTAGCCATATTACTGCAATGACTGGTAGTTGATATTTGCAAAGTTACTTATAGTTAGTATGTCTAAAGTGGACTATCAAAATAAAGTGTAACCATTTTGTTCCCAGTGCTTTTTTGTAAAAGCAATGGAAGTCAAAACTGTTCAGTTACGAACATTCTTCAAAATATTTTCTTTTACTTCCCACAGGAGAAAAAAGGAAAATCATATGGGTTTGGAATGACATGAGGATGAGGACAGAATCTTCATTTTTGGGTGAACTGCCCGTTTAAATTACAGTAGAATATTTTACTTCAAACTAAATGTTGTCACAATGTTATAAATGAATACAGTTTATCAGTTAAAACACTTTTGGCTAAAACAATGGTTTGATATTTTTGTAACATTTTTTGCTGTTTTATGAATCTGTTTGAATTGTTTTAAGGTTTACATTTTGCCAAAAAAGCTTTAAAAAATTGTTTTAAGAGATCGTGATCATTGTGACAACAAATAATTTTTAATTTCTCTACGTGGCTATACAACATCCCATTTTTCTCAGACTTTTCCCCCCAAGCGTTTCATTACCACTATCAAATGCACTCAACAAGAATTCAGTTCCTTTTCCTCTTTCCACAGTTTTATGATTTCTATGTTGTTCTGTCCAGCATTTGATCTATACAGTCTCAAAACCAACCTCACAGGTCCTGATTACTTTTCCAATGAACAGTACATTGATCCCAAATTCAAAAAAAAAAAAACACCCGGAAAAGTTATTTTGCTCGTTTTATACAACTGTCCAAAACAATCAGAGAAATTGATTAAAACTTAACAGTTTAACTTGTGCGCCCCCAATACTCTCTTTATTATTTCCTCAGGCCTCCTGGGAACTTTAGGTCCAGGATGTTTTTCTCCCTCTTATTTAATGTCTATCACACACACACACACACACACACACAAACATGTGTGGAAAGTTCACAGGCCTGTTTCTCTGGAAGGTCTTCCAGATCTGTAGGATGAACAGAGGATGATTGTACCCTCATTAGATATTTAATCATCTCTGGTCCGCAGAGGCAGAGCCACAAACCCTGAGGGACAAGGCTGTCCAGTGTCCAATGGCCATCTGACCTCACAGCCTGGTCACTGATGAGCCAAACAGAAAGAGAACACAGCCGGGCAGAACGTGTCCTTTTGGAAATGAACCGTACTGTAAAATTTTCCCTGGCATTTAACAACTGATTTGTGATACAGAAACCTTTACATGAACACAATGCATTTGCAGCCAGGTTTCTGTTTAACTCAAGTCTGGTGGGAGCCATCATATTCAGATTTTAATACTAGAGTCTGATATAGTGAATGCTCACTGGCACTTCCACACAGGATAAACATTACTCCTCAAATCATTTTGTAATTCCTGCTGCATTTTAATCAGATCAAATCATCCTAATTTCTATGATACATCCAGAGACCAAAGCCCAGACAATTCTCATACCTCCAAATGCAGGACAGGTTCTTCAGGCACTTTCCATCCCATTTACTCACCAAAAGTTAATTTCCACTGAATACACATCCATCTATAAGCCAGAGGGATAAATGAGACTGAGAGCCAAATATCCTTATTCAATTTCTCTCCTTCACTGAGGGATGCAGTCAGCAGACTGCCAATTTAAAAAAAAAATGCAGTGACATCTTTCTCTATGATCACCCATGTCTCACCTGGATGAAGCCACTGAGAGTGAGATGATGAATAGTAAATCCCTGATATCTTCAGAATATCCATGAATGAGTCTATTAAAGGGGCATTTCACCCACAAATGAAAATGATGTCATTATTTATTCACACTCATGTCGTTCCAAACTGAAGCATAAAAGGAGAATTTTGATGAATCCATATTATGACAGTTTATAGTCACTGTCAAGCTCAAAAAGGACAAAAATACCACTATAAAAGTATCTATATATATGGTTCTCAAACTCCTTATGGTAAGGATAGTAGGACACCAAAATATGATGATACTCTTGCCCATTCCTAAAATATAAAGTCACCTTAAAAAAAACAAAACACTATATATATATATATATATATATATATATATATAAACTGCTCAATAAAAACATTAAGCATGATATTGTAAAAACAGCAAGCTGTTTCCAAAATTTTATAGCTTTTTATAGTCATTGTACTAAAGCATTCAAATTATCTGAAATATATTTTCTTTCTATTAAGCTTTTACTCTCAAACTACAAATGACACAATAACAATAACATGAAAAAATCATTGGTTCTTGTGTGTCTTGTGACCAAATCACATTGATATTGCAAGAACACCCAAATATGTTGATCCTCTTTCCCCTTCTTAAGATAACTTTTCAAGGATAAAAACTCATTTATACTGTCTAAGAAACATTACTGGGTCTTGGGTGTCTTGTGACAAAACCACTTTGATACAAGGAGGTCACTGTGTCACTGCATACTGCCTTATGCGGAAAACAACATTTATCTTCTCGCTATCAAAAATAGCCATTTACAGGTTAGGAATGACATTACAGATGTAGTAAATCAGCTCAAAAAGGGAAATATTTATGACTAATTATAACTGGTTATGATTAATAATAAATATTTAGATTAGATCTTTGAATTAACTGTAGCAGAATCAATATTACCATTACTAGTAAATAATGACAAAATTGTAATTTTGGTTGAACTACCCCTTTAAAATCCACAGATCTGCAATGTGAATTTCAAAGAATAGGAATGAAATCTTTTGTCCTGCAAAATCTGAATGAAATTGCTTCATTAATTCATAAACAGAATAGTGAAAATGCACCTAATTAAACTCATCAGAGGTTACAGAGAAGACCAACCTCCTTGATTAAACATGCCTGATTGACATCTTAGATCAGTTTTTGCCAGCATGCAATAATTACATTGTCACTTCTCACCAGAAATCAATAATTAACTGTTCAATGTGAATGGGCCTGTATTCAGTGATTATACTTCCCTTAATTAAAATAAATTCCTTACACCATAATCAAAGAGATTCATATTCAAACCCACGTCATTCCATCACTGCTGCTATTCAAAATGAAGGAATCTGGAGAGGCAATTTGATGATTCTGCTTATTCAGTGAAAATCAATGGGGAACAAACATCTGATTTTTTTTTGTTTAGGTATTAAATGAAACCATAAGTCTTTCCTGCCATAATCTTTTTTTCCTGTTTTCCATCTATTTCTCATTAATGTTGTATAATGTATTAAAGAGGCTCACAGTCTGCCTTCCTGAAACTCCTTTTCAATGCCCGCTCCGAGTGGTCCATTTCTCCTAAGTCAGCAGTGTCTGCTAAATAGCAGTCTTTCAATTTGTCTCTGCACTTTAATATGAGGACAAAGCTTCCCACAGGTGTTTCATCCCCTGAGTCACTCAGGCCTTGGCAGGAACGACAAGGTGGGGAATGAGGTGACAGCAAGTGTGGACTATGTGTCTCTGTCTGTTCCTTACACTCACACTGCCAGACTTCTGCATACTGCAGGCGAATTTAAGCTGAAGATTTACAGTATCAGGTGCTTTTAAACATGGTGGTCATTAAATAGAGGCAGTGGGGTACATCATCCAAGTGCTCAGTGAAACTGAATATTATTTCCAAAGGCTGTTTGCTTATCCATTCACTTGGCATCCGCTTCATCAGTTCATTGTTTTAAGGCTGTAGTGAATAGCCTGATGTTAAGAGGCTACCAGTTATTTAATGCACTGCCAAGTGCTTGCCTTTTCATTGTGCTGTGATATAATTATTGTAAAACACTTTAAATTGCCATTTAAATCATGATTTCAAACTACAACTGACATTAAAGGAATATTCTGGGTTATTTGCAACATTGTGTCTACGGGCAGCATCTGTGGCATGTTGTCGATTACCACAGACAATAAAGAGCTCAAAAATGAGCTGGTAATGCGTTTACAACTTAAACCGAGTGCCTAACAGCAGGTGGGAGGATTTAAAAGCAGAAATGTTAAGCTTATATTTTTGATATAGCACTCAGATAAAATCTTCAGGAGAAATAACATTACTTGAACTGGAAAGTTGACTAAATAGGTGATGATTTTCAAGTGGGACAACATTTCTATAACTTATAAAAATGAATTGCTGTGTGGAGTCTGTAGAACTTCATTTAAACAGTGTTTTATGGATCATGGAAAAGTAAATACAGTAGGTTCGCTTTTTTAACTAGCTATGTTCATAAACTCAAAGATTGCATATGTCTTTACCAACAGTGTTTCTGTCACAAAAGTGTCATGTCAACGTGTAGTTTCGTGTAAATGCTTTCGAAAAGCATGATTGATGTGTATTTTAAATAGTTTTTTAGTGGAATTGGCTGCTTCCATTATGTTTGCATTTGCTATAGACACATTTTTTGCTGGTTTATACACAGCAAGTTAGATCTGTGGTAATTGACGATGTGCCATTAACATTAAGTTGCAAAGAACATCCTTTAATGCTTGCTATAAACAATTTGCATCAAAATATTTTTACCATGGTCCACACTGTCACTCTCGTCAAAAGGCTCATCTAATCGCTGAAGCACATCTTAAGAACAGCATGACTGACCTGTCCAAATGGGGCCATCACAGGGTCTATCATTACACAGAGATACCATTTAATTTAATCAGACAAACCAGCTTTTCTTAAGAGTCTTCAATTTGGCCCCCAGTTTAGTACAATCAAAGAGATGTCTATTTATCTGTCTGTCTAATTGTCAGTCAGTCTGTCTGTCTATCTAGAAATATCAACTGTCTATCTATCTGTCCATCTATCTGTCTGTCAGACATTCAGTCTGTCTGTGTGTGTTTATCTGTCAATCATTCTGTCTGTCTGTATGTTCGTCCTTCCGTCGGCCTGTCTATGTGTGTCTGTCTATCTGTCAATCATTCAACCTGTCAAACTTGCTGTCTGTCTTCCTGTCTGTCTGTCTGTCAGTCAATAAATCATTTTTTTCTGTTTTAAATGTCATCACTGTACACTTTTGAGTGACAGCTGACTAAAAGTCCATAAATAGGGGTTCAAAAGGGGTAAATGTCCACTAAACAGGTAAATTGGGGGTGTTTATTTACCTAATAGATTGTGGAAAATTGAATTGAGAGTTTGGACTTCAAAAGAAAAGCTAAACTGCAAGTTCAGCGGAATTAGGTTGTGATTTTTAACAGGACGGTCATTCGAGTGTTCCGTAATTAAATTTTGTCTCCCTGCATGTTTAATAGTCTATTTATTGCAGCAAAGCAACACTCATTCATGCAAGTGAGACAGCGTGTGTTTTAAAAGGCAATGACTCCTCTCTATTGGAGAGGGAAAGATTTCTTTTGCCCTGCATCTATGTCAGACTCACAGATCAATGAGCAAACATGGCGATAGATTGTGCGGAGGAGGAGGATCAAGAAGGATGAGAGAAACTGAAAAAAGGATGAGCAGAGGACGGACGGACACTGCTGCCTCAGCACTCCAGTGGACATCCATCCATCCCGTTCTGAAAACACACACACACTCACTCGCGCACTTTAAACACAACCTTATCTCATTAATGCACACATGACCTTTCCCCCCGCACAGTGCTGTAAACACACTAAAGGCTGATGTGCGGTGAGTAATTTGTTTAAACAGAGCACCATAATGGATTGCCTAATTTGCCTTGCCGATGTAAATGAATGGCTCAGTTAATTCACAAGTGTGGGAAAATTCTATGAGTGGGCCTGGAGGAGTCACAATGCAGAGTTCAGCATGTATGTAACCTTGATTTCAAAGTGGCTGTAAAATCACCCAGCACTTAGGGTAGATGGACCCTCCCTGTTTGAAAGGAGAGAGAGAGTCTTTATTCCCTTTTAAGGGACAAGAGGGGATTAGCTGTTGCTTTGAAGGGATGAAAGAGGATGTTTCAAATAAGATTTGTTTCGTTCTGCTAAATCACATCAATGATTTACCAAGGCAAACTAATAAAAGATACTTAACTTAATAGATGGACCCAAATACCTCTCCAGTAACCATTTAGCCCATAACATGCCTCATTTCCTGACAATATTCAATTTTTTTTTTCTTAGAAGCCTCATTATTCACAAGAGCTTTAAGATTTTAATGGCAGGTCCACGTTATGATGAGTAATCCAGATGGTTAATGACTCTAATTCACACAGCCAATCGGATTTCATTATTTTTGAGGCCACAACGAGATTAGATGGGATCACATTATATATTATTTATTATATTATTATATTATATTTAGAACTAATCTTTGTCTTACTCACTACATCTGCACACAAACAAACAAAGAAACCATGGCACATTAATAAGTTCACATTAAATTCCAAATTTATAATCCACTTTAGAACCAAATGCAATCACATGTATATGTATATGCAAAGAACTAAAGTGACTAAGAGACTCTAAAAAAAAGTATAATTTCTGAGTAACAATAAATAATAATGAAAAAATATAAGAAATATCAATATGTAAATTGCGCACACACACACACACACATATATATATATATATATATATATGCAATTTAAATATTTATATTTCTGTATTTATATTTCTGTAATCATTTATATATAAGGCAGATTCATCAACATTAGAAGAAGAGTAAGAAGAATTTATTTGAATCTGGCTGAAATTTTGCATGAGAACATTTTTTGGGGCACATACACAAATTATACACAAATTATACAACATCATTAGTGAATGAGGCCCTTTGTCTTCAGTGTTTTGCTAGTCAAGGCAATGTTCTAGTGCAAAACACGACACAACACCTTTGCCTTTGAGGTGATTATCTGTATGGTGCAGCTTAATACCCAGTGTCTGTTTAATTCCCAAATATCAAACATCCAATTCCAAATTCACAAATGTCTCCTAACTCACTACAGACAATTACACAACTGAGTTTAATAAGAGAATCAATATTCAGGAGAGTGGAAGTGTGCATTCAGGAGTTGAGTGTTTGTAATTGATTTGCAATGACCACAGATAGACCTCGGGGAACAGAATCTGCTAGATGGCCAAAAACTCACCCCACGTTCTTCATCCTGGCCCGCATTAATTATTCTTCATCTTGGCCCGCATCATTTAATACGAGTCCTGACAGCCTCTCTGTCTCCGATGCCAAATTGCCTCTCTCTCGGCTTTATTGTGTCAATGAAATATGACTGGTAAACATGTTTGTTCAAAAACATTAACCTTAATGCAAAACAATGCATTTGGCAGCAATTTGGACAGGAGTACTAAAGTGTCATGGGTTTAATACAAACACTTGTCTATTTGCCAGTGCTGTGAGTGCTCACGAGTCCTTGTTTTTATTTATTTATCATTCCTGTGAGAAAGAGTGCCATTTTCCTCATATTAATCCAAGAGCTGACGGAACGGCCATCTATCACCACCCTCCTCCGCTACCGTGTCCTCTCCCTTGACTTTGAGAAAGCACTCCATCATGTTTGTTTGTGTTGTGACAGACAAATCCACATTGTTTAACCAAACCTGGAAGTTTCATGCTTCCATTCCGAACTCTTAAATAATGTAGATGCAATAAGGTATGCATGTGATAATTGCTACTCTCGATCTTAGCGTATTGAGCACTGAAGAATCAAAATCATTTGAAAAGAGGGAGTGAGGCTTCTTAACTCTTTATATTGAATGAGAGGCAATTATCCCCCTGTGCATCATTTCAAAACAGAAATCAACTGGAAAGAACTGTATTAATGATTTACAACACAAACAGTAATGATGTACAGACACAGAAATGTTATCTGCCACCTTGATTCATTTCAGCATCTCCAAGATCAATAAATTACGGCCTTAATTATCATTTCTATGATCATTTCTCTGAAGTTGCATTACCGTCAGGCTCCACTAATCTACACTGTAAAAAATGAATTGTTGAACTTGATGCATTCATATATTTAGGTTCTCTCAACTATTGATCCTAAGTAACACTGCTTTGTTTCAATCTGAATTAGTTTGTTTACTAAATGAAAAATGCCTCATTCAGCCAATAAACGCATCAAGGCAACCAGATTTCTCATTTAGCAAATTTCCAATTAGTAACCCATTAACTGTGCTATTATTTTAGTAACCATATACTGTAAGTGTCCAATAAGTCTATAGTTTTAAAAGACACTTAATATGTCAAGTGAACTATTATATCTTTCTTTCTGAAGGCGCGATTACCTTACAAAGCAAAGATATATGGGAAATTATTTTTGAAGGTCTCAACACTTGACACAAATCAAGAACAGGGACAACAAACAAATGTAAAAAGATGAGCTCTCAACATTACAACACAACAAATAACTAACAATAAGGACAAAACAACAACAAACATTTAGCAATCAGCAAAACAATAATCCTATAAGAGTAACTGCATAATTTATTCATGCTGCAATGCATGCTGGGAAATCACAAACCATTAATATTTCAGCAATACTGTTCAATTTAACACTCTGTATTCAGACAAATATGTTTCACTAGTTGGAACAACATTTCTGCTGGTTTAACATGGGTTTTTATGCAGTTTTAAAGGGGTCATATGATGCGATTAAAATTTTTCCTTTCTCTTTGGAGTGTTACAAGCTCTTGGTGCATAAAGAAGATCTGTAAATTTACAAAGACTAAAGTCTCAAATCCAAAGAGATATTCTTTATAAAAGTTAAGAGTCAGCCACACCTACCTAAAACGGCTCGTTCTAACACGCCCCCACATACCTACGTCACGATGTGGGAAGATTTGCAAAACGCAGCCAGAAAGGCGGGGCATAGAGGAGAAACAATAATGTACAGTATGTGGAAAATAATGTGTTTTTTTTAACCTTAAACCACATAAACACATTTCATTACACCAAATACACAAAATAATGTTTTTTTAGCTACATCATATGACCCCTTTAAGTAATTCAAGTATTTGTGCCTCAGAAGGTGCCGTAAACTGGAAAATATGTTGTTGCTTTTTGGGGGGAATGCACTCAATTTCTCTTTTATTTTTATCATTAAAAATGTTTAATTTTTTTAGCTTTTCTAGCTTTGTTAAAGCTATACTATTTCCCTCCCACCCGCGAGTCGTCCCATCCAACTATTGCTATCTGCCCTGTAAGAAAGTAAAATCATAATACAAATGCAATCAAAAACACTTCCGTTACTTAGTTTACTGAAAAATATAATCACCAGGGACCTGACTCTGGTCTCTTTGATTTTAACCAACTCAAAATAGAGAGAAAATCAATATACAGGTACATCTCAAAAAATATGAATATCATGAAAAAGGTCAATATTTTTTGTCACTCATTTCAGAAAGTGAAACCCATATATTATATAGATTCTTTACACAGAGTGAAATATTTCAAGCCTTTATTTCTTGAAATTTTGATGATTATGGCTTACAGATAATGAAAACCCAAAATTCATTGTCTCAGAAAATTAGAATATTACATAAGATCAATAAAAAAAAAGGATATTTTAAACAGAAATGTCAGGCTTCTGAAAAGTATGTTAATTTCTATGCACTCAATACTTGGTTGGGCCTCCTTGTGCGTGAATTACTGCATCAATGCGGCATGGCATGGAGGCAATCAGCCTGTGGCACTGCTCAGGTGTAATAGAAGCCCAGGTTGCTTTGATAGCGGCCTTCAGGTCATCTGCATTGTTGGGTCTGGTGCCTCTCATCTTCCTCTTGACAATACCCCAGAGATTCTCTAAAAGTCCTCTTTTCATATGAAAGTAAATTTTGCATTTCATTTGGAAATCAAGGTCCCAGAGTCTGGAGGAAGAGTGGAGAGGCACAGAAACCATGTTGCTTGAAGTCCAGTGTGAAGTTTCCACAGTCAGTGATGATTTGGGCTGCCATGTCATCTGCTGGTGTTGGTCCACTGTGTTTTCTGAAGTCCACAGTCAACGCAGCCATCTACCAGGAAATTTTAGAGCACTTCATGCTTCCTTCTGCTGACCAGCTTTTTGAACATGCTGATTTCATTTTCCAGCAGGACTTGGCACCTGCCCACACTGCCAAAAGCACCAAAAGTTGGT
>NW_015666530.1:349880-361626 GCF_001515625.1 Sinocyclocheilus rhinocerous
ATTTCATTCACGTGTTTCATAAACACATAATCCTTTCTGGATTGCAATCCGCCATCAAAATGATACATTTCATTATTCTGGCTGCTGTGAGAAAAGGCTATAAACGATCCGCCACCTGCAGGATCCTCACATGCGATAGCCTAGTAGCCGGGACAACTTCTTTATGTTTACAGAAGTGACATAATGACGCAGTGCCATGCTCGAATTTCCCGCAAAAACCTACCTGTAACACTCAAATTACAAAACATTATTATAAGCTTACCATTGTGAATCGGGCTAAAGTAAGGCGCTAGTTTTGAACACTGGCTGGTCATGTACAGGGACATCTAAAAAAAATTTAATATCATGAAAAAGGTCAATATTTTTTGTCACTCATTTCAGAAAGTGAAACCCATATATTATATAGATTCATTACACAGAGTGAAATATTTCAAGCCTTTATTTCTTGAAATTTTGATGATTATGGCTTACAGATAATGAAAACCCAAAATTCAGTGTCTCAGAAAATTAGAATATTACATAAGGATCAATAAAAAAGGATATTTTAAACAGAAATGTTCATTTCTATGCACTCAATACTTGGTTGGGCCTCCTTTTGCATGAATTACTGCATCAATGCGGCGTGGCATGGAGGCAATCAGCCTGTGGCACTGCTCAGGTGTAATGGAAGCCCAGGTTGCTTTGATAGCGGCCTTCAAGTCATCTGCATTGTTGGGTCTGGTGTCTCTCATCTTCCTCTTGACAATCTATGGGGTTCAGGTCAGGCAAGTTTACTGGCCAGTCAAGCACAGTAACACCATGGTCATTGAACCAGCTTTTGGTACCTTTGGCAGTGTGGGCAGGTGCCAAGTCCTGCTGGAAAATGAAATCAGCATCTCCATAAAGCTTGTCAGCAGAAGGAAGCATGAAGTGCTCTAAAATTTCCCATGGTTCAGCTTCTGGTTCGAATCGAGTCATTCAGCATGGTCCTTCCACTGAATTTTGGGTTTTCATTATCTGTAAGCCATAATCATCAAAATTTCAAGAAATAAAGTCTTGAAATATTTCACTCTATATGTAATGAATCTATATAATATATGGGTTTCACTTTCTGAAATGAGTGACAAAAAATATTGACCTTTTTCATGATATTCTAATTTTTTGAGATGTACCTGTATATAAACTAGATATGGGACTTTTAATGTCCAACAAATATGATGATGACCTCTCAGAGGATCCCCTTCATAAAACATATAGATGACAATATATTCTCACATGTAGAACCAATTTATACTGTACTGTGTGAGGAAAATAATAAGTGCAATATTATAAAGACAAATATTTTCAAAATGTCCAAAATTACAAAATAGTCATCTATTAAAGCTAAAAATAAATATTAAAATCTTGAAAAATCTGAAAGCTTAATTTGGAAAATACATATTAACAAATAAATAAATACATTCTATTAAGCAACATACATTTTTAAAGTAGCCTAATATTGTTGTTGTTATTTTGAAACATTAGAGAAAAATGTTCAACCCAATTCAATTATCCTCAGTTTTTTCCCCCACAAATCTACATATGTATTTGACCTTTAAAGTAGTAATGTTCATTAATTCGATTTTTTGTGTGTGTGTGAAAATTGTCTTACAATCTTTCCACAGACCCCCTGACACTCTCTTCACGGCTAGATAATGCAGTAGTTTATATTTTTTATGCAAATATAAAACATATCATATGGTGAAGTATTATTTGCCATGAGTCATGATGGACTGGTAGGCTATAGCATCTGACTCTCCTCCACCAGCAGCACAGTGGCGCCAGACTCCAACCCTGTAAAATGTGACTTCATGCATCACCCTCTCTCTGCCCTTCAGTTCTTCAGAACGGGATAATGCACTGTAAATGTCCTAAATGTTTAGGCAAGAGAGAGCTGCGCTGGGGTTAGTCTGTCTGGGCGGTGGTGGATCGAGCTCTGTTGGGTAAACACATCTCCATTGGATATTAGATGACATTTATTGGAATGCACCTGCCGTCATGGGAACAGTCAATCAGATGCGAAACACTCCTCTTTCCTAAGTGGTTTACTCGTAGCCAGAGACACAAATCAATCCAGTGTTCAAACACGCACACAGACTCAGAGACAAAATCATAATGTAAGATGGAAGGTAGGTATATCTCAATCTTCAAAATTTATTTTTGTGTTCAGCAGCTCATACAGATTTGCAACAACTTTAGGGTGAGTAAATCATCACAGAATTTTCATTTTTGGGTAAACTATCCCTTTAACTACCAACCAAAATATGTAGCATTCATATTTATTGGGTCAAATAATATGTTTTTTTTTTATTATTACACTGAACTATTTCCTGTTTCCCTTGGCCTCGTCCACCCTCTCGGATGGATAATTAAATTTTCACTGAACAGTGCTTTATGGGATTGCTTTATCTAGACAATACAGCTAGGTTAGCAGCTCGCTAGGTTTTGAAACACATAAGTGTCTCATTAGTTTCCACAAAATCATCCTCATACTGTCTTAGACCCTCACTGTAAAAAAAAATTCCGTAAAATTTACGGTAAAAAAAACAGCAGCTGTGATTGCCGGAATTTTACCCTAAAAAATACGGTAGCAACATTTTAGGTTTTACGGTTTAAACTTAAATTTACAGTTAAATATCATAATTTCTTTAACTGATATAATGTTAATATACCAACCTATTGAAGTACTGAAATCTGTTTTGTACCTTTGTAATACACTGATAACCACCAAATGCAGGTGGTGATGAGAAAGTCACATGATGAACCATTTTATCATATCTAATTTGTACTGCATTTTGCTATTCTGGGCTGATATCAAAGTGGCTTACCAAAAAACAAGGATTTTCTTTAGCCCTGGGCTAATTGTGGAGCAAGTGAAAATATGTAAAAGTGATATCCTGAAGTAGTAGTTCCTGAATTTCAGACTATGTTTGTTCAGTCAGGCTCTTCATAATGGCATTTTAAAGATGGTGAGTGCTCACATTAATCCTGTCTGTCTACACTGCATAACTTTAGAAGTAGTGGGTCCAGTTAAAGGCAGGTTAACATTTTGCATTAATCTCTTCGCTCCATCTATATTTTGGTTATATATTGAATGTGTAATGCACACTTGCTAAAAGATATGTATTTAATTCCTAAAATGTCCCAGGTTCACTTCTCAAAATGGCATATTTTACTTTGACCTTCTTTTAAAGGGGTCATATGATGCGATTTAAATTTTCCTTTCTCTTTGGAGTGTTACAAGCTCTTGGTGCATAAAGAAGATCTGTAAAGTTGCAAAGACTAAAGTCTCGGGAGCTCACAGAGCCCACTCCAGAGCCCGCTCCAGTCCGGGATTTCACAGAGTCCACTTCAGAGCCCGCTCCAGTCTGGGAGCCCACAGAGCTCATTAAGGAAGTCACTCCAGTCCGGAAGCCCACAGAGCTCATCAAGGAAGTCGCTCCAGGCCGGGAGCTCACACTACAAGATCCAACAGTTTGTTTTTCTTTTCCCTTTTTGAACTATGGACATTCGGATTGTCCCACCTGCCACAGGGAAGGAGCGAATGGCTTGATACCGGACTCTGATGGCTCGGAGGCAGCAAGGAATGGAGGTTTGTGGTTTTGCCCAGACCTTTTGGACGTTGGCGGTGGGGCTGAATTATAATGAGGCTGCACTTAAGGACCTCCTTAATGTCTGTCTGGATAATCCTGTGCCCCAGTGGGAGGTGGATGGACTCGAGATCCTAGACTTCTGGGGCTTCGTCAGATATCTCCAGGGTCGAAGTCAGTGGGCAATACCAGGCCAATCAGAACCCTTCTGCAGGGATTTTCCCACCACCTCTATCCTTCCTTGGCTTTCCATCCTGCCGGTTCCGCTCTCATACCCTTGTCTACCTCTGTCCCCTGACCCCCTTCCTTTGCATGGTCCTGGCCCGCCATCCCTCCCCCTGGTCCGCCTCAGTTCCACCTCCCTCCTGAACTTTTATGTTTTCTGGCATGCTCACCTGTTAGTCTGTTCTGATCATGATCACCTGTTAGTCATTTACTCATCATCCCATCACTACATATACCATGCTCACTCTGTCTGTCTTGGCTGCAGTATTATTTGATATCTGATGTTTGTGTTTGATGTTGTTAAGGTTACATCGTGTTATCTGTTCCCTGTGTTTTGGATTACGTTTTGCCACATTTCTGTTCTGTTTATTTTATACTTTAATAAACTGCACTTGGATCTATCCTTGTTTTCTCCTGGCATTCCGTGACCCCTTTAATGAATGAAGAAAAATCGAAATCTCTGTGCCAATGCATGTTTAACAGAACTGGGGTCTCATTTTGTTCTATTTTAGATGTGAGTTTACAGACTTTAATCTGACCTTAAAGCAGTAGTGAACTTGTCAGATCCATAGCCTTGTGGACAGTGGTCAGACACATGTGGCCTCTCTCTTCTCCCAATGTTTCCTGTCTCTTCTCCTACTGTCCTGTACATTAAAGGTAAAAAAGCCCAAATAATGCACACACATTCATATAAAAACAAACCAAAAAAGCTGCATACTGTGGTGAAAAGCAGAGTCTGTTTACATCACTTGAATTAAAACGTGCTAGTTACTAATGTTAATAATATACTGTAATATTTAAAGTGTATGGACAACCACAAATAAAGTATTTTAAACCGTATCATGCAGAAGTGAAGATTCTACATTCTCTGTTTAGACACTGTAACTGGAATGTAGTTTGTAACATCTTAGAAGACATACTTGTCTTATATTCCAAATATCATATTTTAGAGATAATCTCCTCAAATAAAAAAGTCCTGACATTGACTGGAAAAAAATGTCGGAAAATCAGGTCACTAAATTATCAGTGACATGCATCACATTTCTAGAGGAAAAATATCTTTTTAAATTCTGGAAGTCTCTGACCCATTTATTTAATTGGTTTAATGTGTGCAAAGCAACTCAACCCACAAAATTTGAGAGCTGAATGTCAAATTTAATTTCCTTAGGTCAATCTATTATTTTCTGTTATACTTTATAATTAAATTAAATATTTGCTATGACAAAAAGTTGCATTTTACCTCTTATTCGACCCAATGTGTATGTATATACACATATATACTTCATATAAAAAATACACATGTATATAAAATAATTAAATACATATAAATATAATAACGACACAAACACCACTCCTGCTCAAACCAACTTGATCTGCTCCCTTATGGCACATTCACTATTATAAATGCACTGTTATGAATCCTGTGTGAGCCTGCAATCGACCCCCTGCAGAGACTCTCTGGTGTAAAGCCTGAATGTTGTAACATCAACACGAAGAAGCCTGCAGCTCAGAATAGCCCCTGCATCTCACATTCTCCCAAATTTACAGTGTTTATCCGAAAGCCAGTCATCCTGGGAGGCAAACAAAAATAGTGCCACAAGGCTGAAATGGCTTATGAAACAGAGACTCAATAGGTTGTTATTTATGACGGAGTATCACCATGTTGCCAGGCAGCCCCTGCATTCTGTGAAGAGGCCTGATCTGTTCTCTCTTCATGCTGATAAAGAGTGATTAATGAAAGAGAGAGAGTCCGCATGCAACAGTGTGACACTGTCCTGTCATGATCAACCAAACACCCCCTCCATCACAGAAAAGTCTGAGTCTGTCACGTAACGGTACTGTTGTCCGATTCAAATTCAAGCAATCCTTATCATGAATAATAATATTAGTGGACGCATAATGTGCCCATAACTTTTTTTCTAATCAACATCAAGGTTTTGAGATATAAATGGCAATCAAATTCCTGTTGGGAAGAATGCTTTGACGCTGTAGTTTATTACACTCTCAAGGGTGATAACATCAAACTGATGAATTTATACAAAATGCTACTAAAATTATAATACACCCTACACCCTAGAGAGAAATAGTAATTTAGGATAAACCTGAATCACTAGAATTAATCAGTCTTTCTAATGCCAAACATGAGAGAGAGAGAGAGAGAGAGAGAGAGAGAGAGATTTTGAACGAACTGAGTCACTACAATGAATCAGAATTTCAAATGTTGTAAGAGAGTCATTTAGGATTTACTAGAATGAATCCAACTTGCTACAAATGAGGGAGAAAAAGACGTTTCGATGAACAATTCACTAGACTGAATCAGATTTAGTATCACTATTAAACAACAACAAGCCAAAAGTATTTAATGTACTTCCCACATATTTCATGATATAACTAAGATCGCTCCAAGGAAACAGTCAGTTTGAAGCAAGTACTAGTTAGTCTGAAGTAAAACCAACTGCTTTAATACTAACTAACTGCCAGATACTTACAATTAGGTGCTGCGCATAGGGTTAGATGAGTTAGACTACGTTACAGAACAATTTTCTTAAACATGACATTTTGCTTCCCTTGTGACCCCTGAGAGCAAATATAGAATAAATATTTGATGTCAAAACAGACAGCTATGAGTTTGTCTAAAAGTGAGACCTGCAGTAACAGCATCTCTAAATTTAAAAACTGCAACTTCTCAGCGACGAAACAAGTCTTAAAGCCGCTCCTTGAGTTTTTCATGCATTTTTAATACAGCTAAACAAAAACGGTTGAAAATACCTTCGAAAAACGCAGTCCTCAATCCCAGCATGCCCTAGTCCATCTATTTGTAAACCTGCTGAGTTGTAAATCACTCAGCGTATGGTTTATGTAAGGGCCTTAAAATGGAACTGCAGTTTCTCAATTCCTCATTCCAGATTGACAACTTCATGTTTAATGAATAAGGTATTATGTGATCTTATAAATAACTCATAACCATAACGTTGACATTCACCCCAGTCCCGCGGGTAAGTATGGATCGGACGTTCAGCTTTGTGCAAATGTTGACTCGCGGAGGTTCTTTATGGGGGTAGAAATGTTGCTTTGTTGATTTTGAATTCTGCTGGAAGAATGCCTGGACTTTCTCTCTGTGGTGGCCTGCTTCCTCTCCTCCTTTCAGAAAGAGGCTGGCAGACAGGCATGCTCGACACTTCAGAGAAATTCTTTCATTTGGAGGCAGTTTGTAGCTGGCAGTTGGGCTGCCAGTTGGGGATCGGTGACCTTGCTGAACGGGTTTGCCGGCGAGAAGGAGGGACAATGCATCCTGGCTTCTGCTGCGGCCTGTCAGACTGTTATCAATGCAATTGAGCAATGGACTGCAGGGAAACGGGCCTGAATAACCCAGGAGGGGCCGAGATGGGCCCGTGGTGGGAGGGACAGGGGTCTGCAGGTGATCATACCAGGCTGTGCACTGTTTTGTTGACTTTCTGGCTGTCAGCCACTGTAATGAAGTTAAATGAGCAAAACATGCCCGCAGAGAAAGAGAGAGAGGGAAAGGATGATCACTAGGACCGAACAAAAAGGAAGTGGACAACAGTGAGATGGAGGCGAATGCAGTCAATCAATACCCCCTATACTCTCTCTCTGGCCTCTCTGTGCGCTTCTGCGTGTCATTTCTGTGAAAAGAAAAAAAGTTACCTTTAGATGCTTAATGGGATATTTTAACAATAGCGATTCGCAATGCAGGCAAAGACTCCCTTTTGTTGTGCCGTTATGTGACTTCAACCAGAAAATGTAGTCAGCCATTACAAGAAAGGTTGTAGAAGCCATTAAAACAATTGCTTTCGACAATTACCTTAACATAAAAACCAGACCGTACGTTTTTTTAAGCTCACAATTTTGAACGTCGAATTATTGGATAACTGCAGACTCCAACAACACTTTAAAAGCAGTGTGTGATGGGAAATTTTTTTTAAATGATTCAAAATGGCATTAAATTATCATCTATTTTAAGGTTTCATTATTTAGCGATTCAAGAGTGAACGTTTCAGAGCTGAAGAGCTTCAACCAAATAGATGTGAAGTGATCTTGAGAAGCTTTAATTGTGACATGTGGGTTGTGGGTTGTGAGTCATTCGTGGAAAACCTGAACAGAGAGCATTCAGTTATTGTCCATCACCGGTCTCCAGTTGGTGAATGAATCAGAGAAAGGGCTTCAACAACTCATAACAGAAAACAACCTTAACTTTGTGACCGCCACAAAAGTATCTCTTTGATCACTACAGTCCCAGGGGTTACTGGCCAATTACTGGACAGGACAAACAGCTTGCTGGCATACGTACACACCTACACCTTTCTCCGTCTCTTTCTTGGTGGTAAGTGAAATTGACAGCTGCAAGAAGGAGGCGGCAGGAGGCTACAGGTTTTTTGCGAACTGATTGGCATTATTCCTCCCTCTCTCTCGCTCTGACTGCATCGCACACACCTCAACTTTGCTCCTCCGTCAGTTCTGCCTTAGATCTATGAGACGTCTGGGATCAGCTCATTTAGTTTTGATGAATCAGGATTTCATGCTTCCAGGGGAAAAACAAGACTTTCATTATGATTTCCTGAAGCCCTATGATGTTCACATATCACAAATATAAAGAAACTGGGCATGGACCTTAAACTGAACCTAAAACACACAAAATAGAGCTCAGATAAACAAAACACAGCACTAAAGGTGGAATTTCAAAGAGATCCCCTCTTCCTCTATCCCTCCTTCTCTCTCCATCTCCATCTTTTGTTGGCAGGAGTTAGTGTTCTCCTCATTGATCTCTTTGATGCTGGACCCCTTTTGGCAGATGGATCTTTCCCACCTACCACGATCGCTGCCGTATCTTATCCCTCTCTTCCCAACCTAGTAATTTTTCAGATGAGAGGGTTTTTGGCGACAGAAGGGGTGAACAGCAGAGGGAGTGTGAAGTAGCTTCACTCTCCCTTTAATGAGGCAGAGAAAAAAATGGGCTTCTCGAATCAGATTCCTTCCTCCTGTGTGATGAGAATGAGGCCTGCCCCGGCCGATAACGAAACAAAAAATGAAGCTGCTCGCTGTGGAAGAGGAGCTACGAGCTCAGGTGGAGATGAAGAGCTCTGAAATAGCACAGGCTTGATTATGCACCTTAGAACAAATACAGCCCTCTCTCTGACTCACGTCTGCCTTCTCTCTCGATGCAAACTTTTATTTTATCTTATCTCTTTTATCTTTCTTGTAAAATGTTAAAACATAGAAAGTAAGGTTGTCAATTGAACATTTTAATTTGCTATATCCATTTGGTAGTCCACCCTAAATTCTGTCATCATTTACTCACCCTCATGTCATAAAATATTTTTAACCAAACAGTTTCAGGTCCCATATGAATAAAAAAAAAATACAATGGAAGTTACCAACATTCTTCAAAACATCTTCTTTTGTCTTCCACAGAAGAAAGAAAGTCATACAGGTTTGGAAAGCCATAAGGATGAGCAAATTATGACAGAATTTTCATTTTGGGTGGAGTATCAATTTAAGCAACATCACATCACGCTTTTATGCAGGTCTATAAGTAATATCAAGTACCGCACAATTCACACAAAATTTGCTCAGTTATTTGCTTTATTTCCTGGTAACAAAAAATAGTTCCACAAAAGTCACAACATTAAAGGGACAGTTCACCAAATAAATAAAATTCTGTCATCATTCACTGACCCTCGTGCTGTCAATTCAGTGGTTAGTCAATGGTAATCAAAACTGTTTGGTTACAAAATCTCTTCTTTTTTGTACTGCTGAGGGGGGAAAAAATGGAATGATATGAGGTTGAGTAAATGATGACTAAATTTTCATTTGTGGTTGAACTATCCCTTTAAACTTTATATTTCCCATAGCAAAGCACAGTATTTCCCACTCAAATGATTCTATAATCACTCCGCTACAGCTCCACTCCGGGTTTCTGACTATCACTCCAACTACTATTTTGCACAGTTCACATACTAAAGTCTGTTATTATGTATGCTGATGCATCTGCAAAACAGTTTGTTCTCCATTTTATGCTATTAGATTGTTTACACAGTATAAATGCCTGGTGCAGTAAACTGGATGTCAATGTTTAGACAGTCAGCATGATATATATAACTAAATATACTAAATAACCCTAAATATAAGTCTGTGAAATGTCTGAAAGCCACCAGTGCACAGATTTAAACATTTCTAATGTTTAAAGGGGTCATATGATGCGATTTAAATTTTTCCTTTCTCTTTGGAGTGTTACAAGCTCTTGGTGCATAAAGAAGATCTGTAAAGTTGCAAAGACTAAAGTCTCAAATCCAAAGAGATATTCTTTATAAAAGTTAAGAGTCAACCACGCCAACCTAAAATGGCTCGTTCTAACACGCCCCCACAGGCCGCGCCGTTCTCAAGCCCGCCCGCCTTTGCTCACGTAAGCCGGCCTCCACATACTCTAGGCCGCGGCTCACTCTAGGCCGCGATGTGTGACGCTTTTTCATTGTGAAAGCGAAACTACTTTGTTTGGCTTTCCAAAAGAGGACACGACTAGAAATCAGTGGTTAAGTTGTATTTACAACACTGTTCCAGAACAGTTTAACCCAAATATTCAGATGTGTGCAGCACATTTTATGGAGGACTGTTTACTGATCCAGGGAGAGTAACGTTAGACTAAAATGCCAGCAGTTCTGACTCACGTAAGTACGTTTTCATATTCATTACACCAAATACATGAAATAATGTTCTTTTTAGCAGCATCATATGACCCCTTTTTTAACACCAGTGCACAGAGAGGCAAACATTAATAAAACACAGCACTCTGTCCGCATAGTTGAGTTTCAACTTATAAACCATCAGAGTATTTTCTACGGGTGGTGAACATCTGTTCTCTCAGAGCAAAGGATTCAAAAGGTGCTTTGAGGGGAACAATCTATGATTTACTGTCCATTCCAGGCAATTAGGCATCAGAGGGAATAAAGAGGGATTATCATTAGCTACATGAGCTGCAGCAGAAGCGATTAAAGGCTGTGTGGAGCTCTCTATAACCTCCTCATTATTGTACAGTACGTGCTTTTCACTTCATCAGCCTTACCAGACGCTAAGTGAATATTTTAAGACAAAAGTGCAGTGCAAATCATATCTTAAACGTTCAACACAGACCCTGCTAGAGGTTTTGGTGCTAACAGTGGTTCAGAGCAAATACAGTGGTTGTTTGAACTGTGCGCTAAACATGCCTAAATATCTGTGAGTGCTGTTTGTAAGAAAGCTGTTTGCCTCCTCTAATGAAATGCAAGCAAACACAGGTGCACAGGGGTAAACAGGGAGTCCTCGCAACATTAGCCCTGGGTCAAATACCACTGAAGTTCAAAGAATCATAAGTATGTCTGAAGAAAAATGCAGACTGAAACCCTGACACAAAAACCGAAACTAACAATAAACAGCAAATGTACTTCCCAAAATGGTACATAATAAAACAACCAAATGCAGAACATAATAGAATAGTTTATATAGACTATAAACCCCATTTACAGCAATATAAAAATTATTTAAGGGAAAACCTCACAATATAACTCAAAACCAGGTAAAAATATAAATATAGCTTTTTCTGATTAGACTTTATTTAAAGCTGCAGTCGGTAAGTTTTGCATCTTTGTCGCCATCTCTGTTTGAAAACCTGCAATTGCAGCGGTGTGCGGAATTATATTCCATGCGTGGGGTTGTGCTCCAGTGCGGCTCCAGTGCAGATGAATCTAATGTTTTGAGGTGAATGTGTGGCAGTCAGTCACGGCACCGGTGTGGATATTTACTGTACTTCGCAATCACAGATTCTAGCCTACGTCTTGGAATATATGACCCAAGTAAGAATTTTCACCGTATACTGTCATCTAAACAAGTAACAAGTCTGCCACGTTTGTTTGTACCAACTG
>NW_015666530.1:362464-380893 GCF_001515625.1 Sinocyclocheilus rhinocerous
CACGTTTGAGGTATTCGGCCAATCACAACGCTCTGGATAGCTGGCCAATCAGAGCATACCTCGCTTTTCAGACCAATGAGGTTTGTAAAAATCGACGCGTTTCAGAAGGCGGGGCATAGAGGAGAAACAATAATGTACAGTATGTGGAAAATAATGTGTTTTTTTTACTTTAAACCGCATAAACATATTTCATTACACCAAATACACAAAATAATGTTCTTTTTAGCAGCATCATATGACCCCTTTAAATAAACTGGATACTGATTCTTAAAAACCAAAGATCGATGACAGTCATTCACAAACAAATGTTTTGTTTTGTTTTATTTTGAGGCAATGACCTCTGGTGTTACCTTCTGAAACCACTTTATCCGAGTGGTTACTGAACCAACATACTTCCAGGGGTGGAAAATGTTGTCCCTGAATGGAAAAATAAAATTATATATATATACAGTGGGTACGGAAAGTATTCAGACCCCCTTAAATTTTTCACTCTTGTGCAGCCATTTGCTAAAATCATTTAAGTTACAAACTCAACTAAACCATCTGAAATTATCCAATAAAACAACACCCATTACTATTAGCTGCAAAGATTGATAGAAATAGAAAAAAAAAACAATACAGTGAACATATTACTGACATCCAATTTTATGCTACAAGTGAGAACCCAAATATTCAGCACTAATTACAGGCCTACAGATTTTACCTATCAAAGTTGAGTTGAGTTAATATTGCTCAATAATGCAGCATCCAGAGTCCCCCTCTTTTGTCACTTTACAGAAGGGTCTTCCTCTATGTGACAAGGAGATATAGAAGCAGAAAAATAGAAAAAGCAAATTAATAGAGAAAGGGGCAACAAGAAACAGCAAGCATGTACTGTAACGCTGATCATTTCAGTGTATTCCACCTCTTGGCAGTGACATAACATCAAGACTAGCAAAATCGCACCCCAATTTAAACTTTTCCCACAGAGAGAGAAAATGCAGGTGTCAGGCAGGCAGTGAAAAAGGGCAAAGCCAATTAATATGTTGTCCTTGTAGTGTATTAAATTAGCACAGAGACGCCAAGAATCGATTTGGTTTAGGTTTGAGGTTAACAGCCTGATATACCTGGCCCTTATCGCATTCCTGATCAATGACAGAATAAGTTGTGATCTCATTCCCTGAAGTCACAAAAACCACAAACTTTTAATTCATTATTAAAATAAATTTTCAAAGAAAAAAACATTTTTATTTACTGTAAATGGAAGGTGAGATTGGGACTTCTGTGTTTATTAATTTAGGAACTTTTAGCCAAAAGTACTTATAAACAATTCAAGCACAATAGAGGTAGAAAATAATGTAAGTAGTGCTACCATGCCAAATTTCAATTACATGAAAAAGTGCCTGACATAAGCCATACTGAACACTGGGTGCCCAAATGTTCTTTATGTCACAAACGTGTGCTACCCATTATGCCCAAGTCTCTGAATACTGGTTCTTACTTTTGACAAGTTCAACTCACTAACAGTGTAAGGCTAAATCGAAGGGAAAATGTAGAATGGTCAATTCACAATTATTTTACCTGTGGCTTATAAACTAGCTCCGACCCACAAAAGGGAGCCCTCACCAGATTAAAATCCCACTGGAAGGAGGTCTACAAAAGAGCTATCTGTTAGCATTCACAATCACCTCAAACAGAGCAGTGTCTTATTTAAGTTTGCGCCCTCCAGAGGTTGCATTGGTTGTCTCATTTCAGAAAAGTAGGCCTAACCATAAAACTGACACTGAGTGAAGTGTAAATTACTGTAATTTCTGTTACTGTGGAATGTAATGGTTACTTTTTTTTAATAGAAAATGAGGGCACAGCCTTCGAAATGAAACACAGCTAGGGGTCAATTTTCTCACTGCTAAAACATATACAAGCTATCTATAATATGCAGTGCAATGTATCCAAAAATATTTTGCCAGCACATGTGCAGTATATATATATATATATATATTCTACCGAATCTAACCTTTTTTTAATTACTTTAAAATTCTGCTGCGATTTGCACTCTGACTGCTTGCTTTAAGGTTGTAAACATGTATACATAAATAAACCACTTCTGAAAATGGATCCTCAAACAATACTATCTTCAGGTTGGTTAGAGTTAGGATATTAAAAAAGTATAGCCCAATAAATCGCTCTTATACATTTTTTTAATATAAAATCAACAAAAATGTTTATGGTGACATCATAAATTGGCAAAGGGCTGGAATGCTCTAAATTATATGCAAAATTAGTCATCCTTAGCCAAAAAGTTTTTGCCTGAAGCAGGCATACTCTGGCTTACGCAAGATGAGAAATCACGACAGCGATGGATTCTGGCTGATGGAAGCTGGCTCTGTATTGATGGCAAGTCAAAATTTCTGTTCTCAGGTGGTTACAGTTAGTGCTCCATATTGATCTCAATTCATCTTTAAGATTCAGAGGAGCAGCTGGGCTAACAGCAGCATGGTGACAGGTGTGTACTGAAAGGTCAGTGAGGAGTCTCCTACCTGAGGGAAGCTGGAAAGGTTGGTGATGCTTTGCTCCATCAAATATTAATCTCGGTACTGCTTTCCCATTGGATTCAACCCCATCAAACAAATAGAGCAGCTTTCGATTATGAATCCAATCACAATGGAGAAAAAAAAGAGGACTCCAAGATGGATTTAAGAGTCCTTTATGGCACTTTCGATTTGATGGTCAACTGGGGCTTGAAGAGTCACTTTTGTGACAGCAAAATCAATTAGAAGTTCAAAGCAGTGTTTATCTCCAAAATTACAAATTAAAATGTTTGTTGATAAAGGTTTTATGTTATTATATAGTGTCAATGATAACCTGAAACAATGCAAGAAAAAAAAATGTAAAATGTAGAAAAATTGATTCAAATACTCTGATACAGGGGTCTTCGGCAGGGAGTTTGAGGTGGTACTGCAGTGGGTCCACCAAAAGAAAAAGAAAAACAAATTGTGTAAAAACAAAAACGCAAATGTTAACTTTATATTAAGAAGCTACGCTGAATGCTAAATTAAAATGTAAGGTTTATTAATAAGTACATCAAGAATGATTATTTTAATGGATTTCAACAAGGTTATATTTACACTGCACTCTCTCATCTCGTACTGTATAATATCTAGTTTGGTGCATAAATCTTTTTAATTACTTCAAAATTCTGCTGTGAGCTGCACTCAAAATTCCGCATTTTTTGTTTTGAAAATTTATTGTAATTTAATATTATTTTATTTGCCACAAAGAGATTTTTTTAATGGACTTGCAATGTAATCATCATAAAGTATGTACAACACTACGATTCAAACTTTGGGGTCAGTAAGATTTTAAAGAGATATATTTTTATTCAACAAGGATGCATTTCATTCATTAAATGACAGCAAACACGATATGTTCTAAAAGCTTTCTATTTCAAATAAATTCTGTTCTGTTTAAATTTCTATTCACAAAACTGTATCATGGTTTGCACAAAATATTAGTCAACACAACTGTTTTAAAATTGTTTTGAAATGATTAATAAGAAATAAGAACAAGAAAAGCGTTCTTGAGCACCAAATCGGCATATCATAATGATTTCTGAAGGATCATGTGACACTGATGACTGGAATAATGGCTGAAAATTCAGCTTTGCCATCACAGGAATACAATACATTTTAAAATTTATTAAAATAGAAAATATTAATACAATTTCAGAGTATTACGGTCTTTACTGTATTTTGATTAAATAAACGCAGACTTGGTGATAAGAAACTTCTTTCAAATTTCAAGACCTTCTGTTATGAAACAGGACATCAATTTCATACATGTCCACTGTAGAGGACACCAGGACTTAAAGCATGTTTATTACACATTTTGGGAGACACAACAAATGAATAGAGAAAAAATTATATATCAATATTCCTATTAAATATGAGATATTATTATGAGTGAGTGAGTGAGTGAAGTGAGTGAAGTGACATGTGGCCAGGTATGGTGACCCATACTCGGAATTAGTGCTCTGCATTTATCCCATCCAAAGTGCACACACACAGCAGTGAACACACACACACCGTGAACACACACCCGGAGCAGTGGAACATTATGAAAATCTTGCTAGTTATTACTCCCATTATTGCACTTATTTGTTCATTCTATGTTGCCCCAAAAACACATTAATATGCAAATTAGATACAGTTTATAGATACATTGTATATAATGGAAAAACTCGTTTATGGCCATTTTACACACATTTTGCATAAAGAAATTTTTTTTTTTTTTTTAAATATCTTTCATAACATAGTTGAGAATCATCTTTATATAAAGTTTGGTATAAAAAATTAAAATTGATTTCGGATTAAAACAAAAATCCCACTCTTTTTGCCTTTTCATGTCTATTCATGTCTTTTTATTAAAAAAAAATGAATAAAATATCATTTTTCAAAAATTTTATTTTTCAAAATGTTTCTTATGCTCTAAACAATGTAATGACATGACAAAATACTAAATTCACAAAACTGTTTTTTTCCTGGTAGTCAGGAGGATAAGATACTTTTCACCACCTAGGCAACTCATTTTTATAAAATAAGTAACAGGGTGTCCACCAGTCTATACACCAGAGTTCAGAGAAAGGTTTAAAATCCCTAGTCTAATGATAGAATGTACTATAAATATTAATCCGCTCTATCAACAACATATATGTAATATTAATGTAATATGACTTACATACACAAACACAAACAACAAAGCAATAGCACAAGTGAACTTTTTTTAAGTAATGTGCTCAGCACTGAATTGAAAACCTCAAGCAATCTTCCCTTGAAAGAGTACATGTGTCCAAGTTACACCTGAAGTGTTTTTTCCATTTGTTGCCATTTGGGACAACCCGATTTGTTTGACACATAACACATCACGTAGTCTGAGCAACTGACCTCCTCACCCCCCCCAAGAAAAAAACTCTGTGCAGTAGAGAGTATGATTTTTCATTTTGCAAGGGTTGCACACTTGCTGTTCATTTCACTGTTGTGGTTTCATCCTCGTAGCTGTCTGTTAAAGGTCAGAGTCATAAAGGCCCAGGCTTGGTGCCCTTACCATTCAGCACGAGCAGAGTCACCTATCGTCTCAATAACTCACACAGGACTCTTGGAAAGGTTACAACCAAATGCTAAGGAAGAAAAAGGAGGCAGACTCCGAGCTCTCACTGAGAGAATCACAGAATTGCTCACTGTAATGTCAGTCGCCTTAATAACATACCTTTGCTCCATTTGCCACATTCTCTAAATATATTCGTTCCGCTCTGCACAAACCAGATTTATGTTGTTTACATGATAGAGAACAAGGATTACTGTGTCATTTTTGTACTACTAGCATTACCAATGGCTTTCTAACACTCCTTGCATCAGAATATGCTTACTTCCCTATATGCAAAAATGAGTAGTGATGTTCACAGTGGTAATCTGTAATTTCTAATGAAAATGTTTGTTGATTTTTTTTTTTTTTGTGAACAATAACGAAAATGAAAAATGATAACAAAAGGGATAGTCCACTAAAAAATTCAAGTTCTTTCATAACTTATTCACCCTTATGTTGCTCCAAACCTACAAAAGATATTTAGAAGAATGTTTTTATCCATAAAATCAAAGTCCAAAATAATGTTGAGAGAAAAAAAGAGACATTTTTTGTGTTCCATAGAAGAAAATAAGTCATACAGGTTTGAAAAAATATGAGGGTAAATTATGAAAGAATTTAAACTGGACATTCACATCCTCTCAACTAATATATTAAAAATGGCAATAACAGTTATATAATGCTATATGATTAGAATTTACAGTATTCTCATTTACATAATATTATACTCAGAGTGGTAATGTGGTCATGGAGGACAACTTCTTTTCACGGTGAAAACATTTTTGCTTGTATAAAATCCCTCTCAACTGCCAGTTGCTACACTTGCATATGAAGCTGACAGTGAACCTTTCAAAACCTTTAATCACCAACCATATATTTTAGAGCTATAACCAATGAAGAGGAAATGTGCCACATAAGCATTAAAAAAAAAAACATATTGATACTCTGCTGAAAAGACGCTGCTCCAACAGCCATTAAAGCTGACATAGAGTATCCCTGCCATATACAAGATTCAAAAATAGAGAATGATACAAATAAAACCCTTGTTGTTGACCACTACAGTTTAATATGGCAATTTGCAGAGCTCTCTCAGCCAAAGTAAGCTGTGGGGAGCCCGGGCTCGTTGTGTTTATAAAGTATCATATAACAATATGCTGCTCAGAGTGGATATGATACATTCTGATTTCCACTCGCACATTAATTTTTCTCTTGTCGCTAAGTGGGGAAACAGCCAAGTACAACATGCTTAACAAATGTTGTAAAATATCTTATTTCATCCTTGAAAAACCTGCAAAAACAAAAATGAGGATTAGCATCCCCTTAGTAGAACTTGAAGGGATGTATCTCTGAAAAAAGAAATCCCACTTACAGCCATCCTGGCACTAAGATGGCCACCTGTCTCCTTCTCTCTCCTCTGTACATTGAAAACAGCTGAATGATGCATAAGATCCAGTCAAATATAACCTTAGAATAAATGCAATATCAATTCAGGGCTTTCTTATAACATGAGCAGAGGGAAGGGAGAAGCCCTGTTCCATCCTGCCAGCCTTTCTTCAGCACTAAATAATGGATTGTGGGTAGGTAAACGTTGGCAAATCCTACATTCTTCCAGGAGGCAGACAAAGAGGTCATTGCACATGCCCCATGGGGTTTAAATTGGAGAAAGAATTTCGGGATGCGCTCTGCCCTTTTCATCCACCTTACTCTCTTCCCTCCTTTATGCCTGTGCAAACCAGATGTAAGAGTGAGGAGACATCAATATCATGGATTTACAGATCATGCGCTTCTGATAAGGATCAATTTGGTATTAAACATTCAGTCCTGTATAGGAAACATGCAATCTGTCCAACATACTATGTGAGCAAGTCTAAGAGCATTCATACAAAGGTAGAGGTCATGAAAAGGACATTCACAGTCTCGGTCTTATACAGCACACCCAGAGACCTGTCTGATGCAAACTGCACACAATCCGATTGGCTGGCTGCTACACACTTTTCCCAGTCAGGTTGCTGTCAGTTCACTAAGAAATAAAAACTGACCAAAAAAATAAAATAAAAAAAGCTTCAGAACAAAGAAAAGACAGATCTTTGAAAGATTACATACCCCTGCAATCACAAAAAAGACTGGTCACTTTACATGTGAATCAGATGGCCCATGAGGACAGTTCCTGGCCAGATTAAATTGCAATGTGCAACATATTTCTGTATTCTTTAAAACAGGCTGTATCGTTTCAGGTTCAAGTCTTTTGTATGTGCTAAGGTAAACATGGAGCTAGGTTAACTGATTAACTTAAAAGTCTATAGCTTTAGCCGTCCGTTCAAACTGCTGCTAACACAAAGTTCTGTTAACTGAGACTAGTTTTCCTGTCTGTTCATGTGACATTTGGCATAAAAACTATGTTGACTTTGTCAACAGTAAAAGGTCTAGATGTTTTACAAGGTTGCTTTTTACTATTGTTAACAAAAACAAAAAGCACAATCTAAATAAAATAGTTTCGTTAATCAACATAAAAAATAAAACTAACATAATTGGAAGAAACTATATATACAAAAAACACAAACTAAAATACATTTTCACTTTTTCATCACTCAAAAACAAATCCATAAAATGTAAAATAAATAAATAAAAACAACAACAAATTAATTTTAGTTTATATTATAAATTGTTAGAACAGCCTGTATTAAACATGAAAATACCAATAGATAGCAATAACTCTACTATGCTGAGAAATATAACACTTGTAAAACTAACAGTGGTAGAATAAAAACTAATCTGAATCTTAAATTAATTAAAAATAAAAAACTAGCAACTACAATAAGCCTGTACCATGGTATAGGGCAAAATTCAGAATTGAAGAATCTGAGTTTGAATTTGAATTGAATTGGCCACTACTCACAGGTAGTTAAACTGGATTTTGAATCAGAATGGCAGGAAGGTTAATGTACTGAACTGCAATTCAAAGAAATGCAAGACAGGATAAGTATTCTGCAAAATAAAGCAATCTTCTACACCGGTTGTTTACAAGATTAAAAGATTGTTAACAAGACTGTTAATTAGATTTTAAAAGAACTTTGTCAGTTCAGTCCTCAGTGGCACACAGCCCTGTGTGCTACAATGCATAGTCTAGGGAATGTGCTGTTTTCATATTTCCAATATGTCCCGTCAGCTGGGAGATACAGCATTCAGAGATGGTTTATAGTGATGTGTGGCCAATGAAAGTTAAACCAGGGGAGATAACCGCTCAAGGACATCCAATGACAGAGCTTAAAAAGAAGGCCTTAACACACAAACACACATACGCTCAGACATCAGCATTCTCACAGGATAAAGCCTATCTAAAAGAAGTCTGTGGAGGAGCAAAGGGAAGGACTCTAAGGCGGACCCCTGAGATGATAAGTGGGATGCAGCCGGTCATTTGCAGCATGTTGGAGCTCAGATGGCAAAGCTTCTATGAATTCCCACAGGAGACACACATGGTATATTAATGTAGCCTACCAGTTAAGATGGAAAAGAGCTCGCTCTGTTTACTACAGAATCAATGCCTTTACAGTTTAACCTGGTGAGAGACGTGTGGTTACACTGAGGTGAGGAAATGATGGTACAAGAGAGACAGAAAAACAAAGTGAAAGACCATTTATACTGCACTTATCTCTCTAGATACCAATGTGAGCGAAATACATGGATTGTGCCTTAAAAGGATTGTTCACCCAAAAATGAAAAGACTGTCATCATTCTGATTGGTCAGTCGTTACATTCCGAGGTATGTTATCCCTCAATAACAACCGGTAAAAGCTAATAACACAGGCTCATCTGGATAACTGAAGTCGGCGCTATACTGCCAGGAACAGTTTTTTCTTGGTGGAAGCTTTGTGTTTGTTTAGCTATTAAAATATTAAAACTTGATTCAAAATTGTGTACAATTATTTAATTATGTCATCCTGGTATCGCGGACTCGCTCTCTCGTTTCATACAAATGCAGCTGCTGCCATTTTGCTACGATTGTTTTGTACTCTGTAATGGATTATAAGAGAACTAACAAACTGGTAAGATTTTAAAACATTTTCGTCTTAAATCTTTTATCTCCATAATTATTTATGTGGTGAAATGTTGTGTAACTGCACCGTTTCCCTTAAATGTCCGTCTAGTTTGAACTTGCCACTTGCTCGCAACTGCTGTCTTCACGGAAGCTGCGTTCAAATATTTCAACTCAAATCAATATTTCGTGTCTAATTATTTACTCATGTGGTAAGTGTGTAATAAGCGGGATCCTGATCACCCTGGGGTTATTCTGCGATAACAACCGGCTGGATGTACATTATCCCTTTTGCTACGATTGTTTTGTACTCTGTAATGGATTATAAGAGAACTAACAAACTGGTAAGATTTTAAAACATTTTCGTCTTAAATCTTTTATCTCCATAATTATTTATGTGGTGAAATGTTGTGTAACTGCACCGTTTCCCTTAAATGTCCGTCTAGTTTGAACTTGCCACTTGCTCGCAACTGCTGTGTTCACGGAAGCTTGCGTTCAAATATTTCAACTCAAATCAATATTTCATGTCTAATTATTTACTTACGTGTCAAGTAGCCGTGTAATAAGCGGGATAATGTACATCCAGCCGGTTGTTATCGCTGAATAACCCCCCTTCAGGGTTATATTCTGATAACATCCTGCTGGATGTACATTATCCCTTACTTAAAGCTGCAGTCCGTAACTTTTGGCGCTCTAGCGGTTAATAAACAAAACTGCATGCGTCTTGCGGAAGAACATTGTAACCGGAGCTACTTCTCTCTGTTTATGTCTATGACGAATCACACAGGTACTGGGCTACTCCGCAGCGGTACCTACCCGAATCAGTCTAAAATAGTCAGAATATAAACATTTATTATAGGTGTACTGTAGGGATTCTGGATAAGCCAAAAACACGGTTTGGAAAATGGATTAATGGTGTACTCGCTTATTATATACATTTTGTTAATTTTGAACACAAAAAAAGTTACGGACTGCAGCTTTAATAAACGCTTTAGAAGTGTTTTTCATTGTTAGTTTATGTTAACTAATGTAATTAACTAATATTAACAAATGGAACCTTATTGTAAATGGTTTTCTTACTTAGTTTTGTTTCTCATTAAGAATATTTAAAAATTCTTAAATCAAGATAGATTTAGATGCAAAATAACTTAAGATGTTATGTCTTAATAAAAAAAAAATTAAAAAAATTAAAATTAGAAGAGGTTATGGTTAAATCAAGAAAAAATATATACCGTTGCATCAATATTTTGACCAAGCCCACAGAGACATCATAAAATTTGCCTATCCAACACAATACAATCGTCATACGAGTGTAGTAAACTCATATCTTTCCCTGTATAAAATGAGACCAATTCACACAGCTTCATTAACTCCACTGTTAAAACAGAAATGTAGTGGGTTACACAGGAATTTGCATGAACAAAAAATAAAACAACTAAGCTTTCATGGCTACCGGTTAAAACTGTGTCGCTGCAAACATTTTTTTCTGAATTATTCAGAGCCTTTGAAATTCTATTTGAGTGGTCGAGGTGAACATTGTTTCTTTTTCATATTATGCAAATAATATTAGTCTCGAAAGGTTTTGTACATATCCAGCATTCCCTGTGATTAAAATGCCATCAAGGGAAATGTTTTTAATGTGCTTGTTTGTGTGTGTGTGTGTGTGTTTTGTTCTTTAAGATGGGTCGGCCCCAAGCATTAAATAATGTCAAAACAGTCTTGTGTAATGAGCCCCATATATGCGGATGAAATATTTAATATGTTCCCCCTTGGGCAGCTCATCTTTAATAAAAGAACGAGGTTTTGTATCTGTATTTACATAAAGGCAAAGAGAGAATATCTAATCTGTATCAGAATTACAATAAAGCAGAACTTAATTATTCCTCTCATATTGTAAGACTGCTTTTTCAACACTTGCTAGCTATGATTACAATTCAATTGGAACTTATTACTGGTGAGTAATAATCTTGAAATCTTGAGCAAACACTTGATTGTGGAAAATGAGAAAAATATATTATGCATAAAATTATGCATGACATTTGCAATTCGTATATCTGCAATGGTATAGGAATTACAATGTATGATCATGCTGGCTGGCTCATCTAACGTCTCAGAAATGGTTCATTCATTAAGCTATGAATGAAATTGTGATTTAGAAGCTTGACATTTATGCATCATCATAGCCTAATTATCATACAGAAACACACTCAAGTACATATGCCTAAGTACATATATGTACAGTATATAATTGTATATGTATTTGTACACATACATTTACACTCATCAGCCACAACATTAAAACCACCTGCCTCAAAGTGTGTAGGTCCCTCTCGTGCTGCCAAAACAACTCTGATGCGTGGAGGCATGGGTTCCACAAGACCTCTGAATGTGTCTTGTGGAATATGGCACCAAGACATTAGCAGCAGATCCTTTAAGCCTCCGTGGATAGGATTTGTTGGTCCAGCACATCCCATAGATACTCAGTTGGATTGAGATCTGGGGAATTTGGAGGCCAGGGAAACACCTTGAACTCTTTGTCATGTTCCTCAAACCCTGAACTATTTTTGCCATGTGGCGGTAGCATTATACCACTGAAAGAGGCCACTGCCAAGTCTGGCATGGGGGAACACCATTTCCATGAAGGGGTGTATGTGTCCACCTGATCTAAAAGAAAACATGATTCATCAGAACAGACAACCTCTTTCCATTGCTCCATGGTCCAGTTTTGAAACTCAAATGGCCATTGCAGGCACTTTCGGTGATGGACACTCTAACTGGTCTGCAGCCCCATACACAACAAACTTGATTGGGCTAGCCTTCGCTCCACATGTGTATCAATAAGCCTTGGGCACCAATGACCCTGACGCCGATGCACTACTTGTCCTTCCTTGCATTACTTTTGATAAGTACTAACCACTGCATACCAGGAGCACCCCAAAAGACATGCCGTTTTGGAGATGCTCTGATCCAGTCGTCTAGTCCAGTGGTTCCCAAAGTAGGGGTGGTGAGACAGCGAGGGTGGGGGGTTGCGAAATTATATATTCCAGATACTATATGATATTCCAGAAATCAAATAAAAAATTTTAATGATTAGAAATAGCAGATTTTATCCATAATTGAAAAATAAAGTAAAGTAATTGAATAAAAAAATAAAACCTTGCAAATAAAAAAGCAATCAGCCTTTTGATTTTCCTTGCCCTCGATCAGATTAATGACATATTAGCTATAGCTTCAGTTGCAGCAGATCAATTTACAGCACAACATTAAACATGTGAACATAGGTAATTTTTTACTTTAAACTTAGGATATTATTTTTGTCGAAATGAAACGTTGGTTAATATCGACCAAAGACAACACAGGGAGGCCAGCAGAGGTGGGTGGAGAAGCACCACCGTCAGAAAGGCCACGACCTCAGGTATGGAAAGAGACCGGCGTGTACATAAAGAGGACAGTCGGATCAGCCTTACTCTAAGTGTCGAAAGTATCGAGAGGAATTAATCCAGTATGGATTCACATGCATCATTGTCAACAGCATCCCCAATGTGTAGTGTGCACTGAGGTGCTTGCACATGAACGCCTAAAGCCTGTATAGATGCTACGACACTTGAAAACCAAGTACCCCTCTCTTGCTGCTAAACCAGTATATTTTTTCGTGAAAGGAGCGAGAGTTGCAAGGCCAAAAGAAAGTCCTAACTAAACAAACAACAATCCCCAGCAAAGCTCAAGAGGCATCAGGTGGCATATTTAATTGCACAGGCAAAAAAAGCCACACATGATCGGGGAAACCCTTACCAAACCTGCTGCTATAGCTATAAGTTGCTACGCATGGGGATAAACTGGCCCGTGAGCTAGAATCACTGCCGCTGTCTAACGGGCAGAGGTGAGGGCAAGTCACACATGTTCAAGTCTCAAGCAAGTCTCAAGTCCCTACCATCAAGTCTCAAGCAAGTCTCAAGTCCCTACCATCAAGTCTCAAGCAAGTCTCAAGTCCCTACCATCAAGTCTCAAGCAAGTCTCAAGTCCCTACCATCAAGTCTCAAGCAAGTCTCAAGTCCCTACCATCAAGTCTCAAGCAAGTCTCAAGTCCCTACCATCAAGTCTCAAGCAAGTCTCAAGTCCCTACCATCAAGTCTCAAGCAAGTCTCAAGTCCCTACCATCAAGTCTCAAGCAAGTCTCAAGTCCCTACCATCAAGTCTCAAGCAAGTCTCAAGTCCCTACCATCAAGTCTCAAGCAAGTCTCAAGTCCCTACCATCAAGTCTCAAGCAAGTCTCAAGTCCCTACCATCAAGTCTCAAGCAAGTCTCAAGTCCCTACCATCAAGTCTCAAGCAAGTCTCAAGTCCCTACCATCAAGTCTCAAGCAAGTCTCAAGTCCCTACCATCAAGTCTCAAGCAAGTCTCAAGTCCCTACCATCAAGTCTCAAGCAAGTCTCAAGTCCCTACCATCAAGTCTCAAGCAAGTCTCAAGTCCCTACCATCAAGTCTCAAGCAAGTCTCAAGTCCCTACCATCAAGTCTCAAGCAAGTCTCAAGTCCCTACCATCAAGTCTCAAGCAAGTCTCAAGTCCCTACCATCAAGTCTCAAGCAAGTCTCAAGTCCCTACCATCAAGTCTCAAGCAAGTCTCAAGTCCCTACCATCAAGTCTCAAGCAAGTCTCAAGTCCCTACCATCAAGTCTCAAGCAAGTCTCAAGTCCCTACCATCAAGTCTCAAGCAAGTCTCAAGTCCCTACCATCAAGTCTCAAGCAAGTCTCAAGTCCCTACCATCAAGTCTCAAGCAAGTCTCAAGTCCCTACCATCAAGTCTCAAGCAAGTCTCAAGTCCCTACCATCAAGTCTCAAGCAAGTCTCAAGTCCCTACCATCAAGTCTCAAGCAAGTCTCAAGTCACAGTACAAACAAATCAAGCAAGTCAAGTCAAGTCATTTTCTTTATTTAGTCAAGCAAGTCACAAGTCCTTAAATTTGCGACTCGAGTCAAGTCATGTGACTCGAGTCCCCCACCTCTGCTAACGGGACTATTACCAGACGCATCTCCGACATGGCCGAGGACATAAAGTGTCAGCTGGTGGACAAAGTGAAAAAAGCGAAATACGCTTTACAGTTAGATGAATCCACAGATGTATCAAACTCTGCCCAGCTGCTTGTATTCGTCAGAAACAGTTTTGATGGAAAACTTAACGAGGACATTCTGTTTTGCACTCCGCTGGAGGGAATGTGTACATGTGAGGACATTTTCACAAAACTAAATACAAGAGGGACTGTCTTGGGGCGAGTGCGTCGGTGTGTGTACAGACGGTGCTGGAGCGATGCAGGGGAAAAAGAAAGGTCTTAAAGCAAGAGTCTTACAAATGGCACCTCACGTAAAATTCACGCATTGTATTATACATAGAGAATCTCTTGTGAGCAAAAAACTTGACTCAGAACTTAAACGTGTTCTTGAGACTGCGATAAAAATGGTCAACTACATAAAAGCGTGTCCGCTCAATATCAGGCTGTTTGCCACTCTCTGTAACAAACTGGGATCGGAGTGCTTGCTGTTCCATACAGAAGTCAGTTCATTTGATTTGATTTATTAGTCAGAAAAGTAGTGAAATAAACTCAATTCATCAAGAATAGCACAATAAAGTTAAAAACTTGTTTCCATTGTGGTCCTTGATGTTAAGCACAAACTTCACTCCTGGTAACAGGCACTGACATTGCATTATAAATACAGAAATTATAATAAGATTCCACATTTACAAAATTTACAATCATGAGTACATTTTGTAAATGTGCTTTCACGAGGGAATGTGCTCAGCCGCTTGTTTGAGCTGCGGGACAAAGTGCGCTTATTTATGATGGAGCATGTCCACCTCACTAATCCTGACTGGGTAACAAGGCTAGCGTATTTGTTTTGTATATTTGAAAAACTGAATGGACTAAATATGTCATTGCAAGGTGAAAACACAAGAATAATGTCGCTGAATGATAAAAATGGGTAGGATTAGCATGTTTTCTGAGCTGGACGAACTCATGGAGGAAAATGAACTGAGTGTTAACATAGTGAAGAAGTCTATCACTACCCACCTTCAAGCCCTCCTGGAACATTTTAACAGGTATTTCAGGTATTGGAGAGGAAACATCTCCAACACAATATGACTGGATAAGATCACCATTCACTGTATCGAGGGAAAATCATCTGACATCCGACGCACTGGAGGATGCACTGGTTGAACTGTCAAGCAACCAAACATTAAACACAGTATTTAATTCCAAGACGCTGGCTGAGTTTTGGATTTCAGTCGAGAAGGAATACCCACAGCTATCCAAGGCCACTATGGATGTACTGATGCTGTTTTGCACTACCTACTTGTGCGAAAAGACTTTCACATACCGTAAATAAAAAATAAGTACAGATCGCGACTGAACGTGGAGGATGATCTCCGAGTGGCGGTCTCCAAAATTAAACCAACAATGGACGTTCTGTGCTCCAAGCATTGTGCCCACCCATCTCATTAGGTGAGGATAATGTTGAAATTAAAGTAATGAGTAAATTACAATAAAATAATATTATGGTTGTTAGACTGTTGTGTTCTTTTATGTTGTCATTATGTTCGTATTTGGATAGGCCTATTAGTGCGTGTGCACCGTTGCGCTCAACATTTGTATACTTTAACTACCTTTGAGGATAGAGGGGGTCGTGAGTCACTGGCACTGTTATTTTGGGGGTTGTGGGCTAAAAAGTTTGGGAACCCCTGGTCTAGTCATCATTGTTTGGCCCTTGTCAAAGTCTCTAAGCTTGGTCAGGCTGTTTTTTTTTTTTTTTAATTATGGCCAGCTGGTCGGGCTGAGAGACCAGAACGCTGAAAACAAAAACATTTAAGGCTGGTCTAAGCATTTTGTTCAAAAAGGCAAAAAAAAAAATAATAATTGGAAACTTTCTGGCTGTCAAGCGTTATTGAATCATGTTAATAGTTAATGTGATGAACTACAGCAGTGATTACTATGCTAGGAAACCTGTGTGAACTTGAGGGAAACTGACAAATTACATCCACTAAACATTTTTTGAGCAACGCAGTTGAAAGCTTAAAATGGCTAAAACATTTTTGAGAAAGGGTCTTGCATCTTTTGTTTGCATAAGCCACTTGCTTGACATTACATTATGTTATCTATGCAAAGGCATTCAGACACTTTTCAAGTGCAGCATAAGCGTTCAAATACTTTTTGTGGCCACTGTATGGTGTAAACTCCGTCACAGGCCATGCCGATGATTCAGAAAGAGCTGTAAATCTCCCTTTTAATGTTCGCTTTCCTACAGAGCCCAGCAGTATCATAAACTGATTGGTTTCCCTGCATATCCAGCTGAAGAGAATTAGATTTGATCCCTTTTTCCCGCTTTGAATGACTGAGTGTCTGTCCCAGAATAGTGTACCATAAAAGAGCTCAGCAATGAAGAAAATGGTTTCCTTTCCAACCACACAAACCTTAAACACCTTGACAGCATCCTACAGTGGAAAGAAATGGGCTGGAAAATGGGAGTGTGACAACCAGACAGATGGTGTCAAAGTCCTGGCACTAGCTGGGGGAAGAGGGCATATGCCCACATTTGGACTGGCATAACCAAGCACAGTTGAACATGCAGCAGTCAAGCAGGATTTATCACACCACCCAGTGTTTCAGCAGACAAAGATCCCCAAACACCAATCTGCGTGTGTGCGTCCTGATTCCCTATCGGAGGAGATTTTGAGCTAGTCTTAATCAAAGTGTGAAAGAATTATACAGATTTGTGCGGCAGTAACAAAGCGAACAGGATCTTTACAAAGTAAATGAGTGTCACTCTTGTCTTCCAAACGTCTGAGAAACGGCTCTGCTGATTGCCAGGGATCATCACAAACACACTTACCAGTGACTGAAACGCTGTGATCACACAGTACACAGCAGGATTCAGTCCCCAGAGGGCTAACGCTAGGACACTTTCATCTTTATGGAGTACAGAATAACGGTGCATTATAGGCTATACGAAATACCGACAACAGAAACTACAGTACATTCAGGAAAATAGAGCAATTCAAAGAGATTACAAAAAGAAGTAAAGAGTAAAGGTAAATAAGCATGTATTCACGGGAACAAGGTGTAAATCTTGTCAATTATAGTATTTTATGTAATGTAATAGATGGTGTTACTATATCTAACAGTTCTGTCTGTCACATAAAACCAGTGGTGGATGAAGTACCTGAAAGCCACACTTAAGTAAAAGTACAGATATCTACAGGTAGAAGTTAAAGTCACAATTTATATTACTTGAGTAAAAGTTGTAAAGTATGTGATATTTATTGTAGGCCTACTTAAGTATGAAAAGCATTTTTTTATATATATATTAAAAAAGTAAAAGTAAAAGTAAAAGTTAAAGTACAAATAAATGCAAAATGGAAAAGGAGCAGCAAGATGTGTTCAGTTTTAACTCTTTCTTCCATTTTGTATCATTGTTAAGCATAAGAGGCACTTCACCAGGTAGCCTATTTAAATTCATTGTGTGTGTAAACATACTTGGTAATAAAGCTCCTTCTGATTCTGCTTAAAGGGGTCATATGATGCTGCTAAAAAGAACATTATTTTGTGTATTTGGAATGATGCATAAATAATGCTTTGTTTTAAACATAAAACGTTGAATATTGATATTTGAAATTATTTAAACCATGAAAAAATAGTTGGAATGTGAAATTAAAACCGCCAGGTGGCAGCCAACCGATTCATTCAAACGGCTGATTGATTCAGGAACGAAGCATTTGATTGTGTTAATGAGTGAGTCATTGATTCATTCATCCTTCATTCAACCGATTCGTTCAAAAAGCTGATTCATTCAATAAGGAAACACCGTCCTGTTGTTGCCCAGAGATGAAAAACAGTGCTTTGATCTTTGTTTGGAACTATTTTCGTTGGCAAAATTAATAAAAAACAGGCAATATTGTGTCTAAAATGTATGTCAGACAATGCTAACTTTGTTAAACTTGTATAAAATCAATATTACATTTGTTATCATGTTGATATCTGAAGAAAAAAACAGCACTCTTCGTGTGATATAAATTAACTATATTAAATTATATAAATATAAAAGACATACAGAGGCATTTCTGCCACCTACAATTTAGAATGCCTTGAATTTTGATGATTCTAAATGTGTTTTAATAGACTAAATCACGTGGTGTAGGCCTATGCGTGCACTCTCTGTGTTTTTGTGATATAGCCTAGCCCAGGGGTTTTCAACCTTTTAGGACATGCGCCCCCCCCCCCCAAGTTTGTCTA
>NW_015666530.1:381279-386184 GCF_001515625.1 Sinocyclocheilus rhinocerous
CCCAAAACTACAAAACGCGGCAAGTGTTAAAGTAGCAACACTGAGCGTGACTAATACTCGAGCCAACTCTGCTCTAACTGTTGACTAGCAGTGGGAGTCAGATTGCCCCCTAGTGGATAGCTAAAGATTTGTTAACTCATATTCATAAATTTTCAAGGGAACGTCTCTGAATTAACTGATGCTCGCGCCCCCCTTGACAGGTGCTGGCGCCCCCACAACCCCACAGGTTGAAAACCCCTGGCCTTAGCCTACTCGAAAATGTCAGATCGCACATCGTTAAAACAACACTTACCATATTGTTGCAGACGATATAATGTATGTCGCACACCCAGCTTCAAATTGAGTGGAAAATTAAATCATTCGCGGTTGTGCGAGCACTTGTTTGCACATGAGCAAATGTCTTTTTTTAAGAGTCTACATTACATGCGCCAGACCACTGATTCGTCAAACCTGCTTTCCTTCAGTCTGTGTTCTTCCGACTTTATTTTGTAGTAAGTAACAAATATGCATTGGAGAAATGTATCGGAGTAAAAGTATAGGCCTACATTTTAATTAGGAAATGTAGTGGAGTAAAAGTTAAAGTTGACAGAAATATAAAAACTCAAGTAAAGTACAAATTCTCCCAAAATACTTAGGCTAAGTACTGTAACGAAGTATTATTACTTTGTTACAAAGGCTACACCACTGCATAAAACAACCTCAAGTACAGTATGATTTAAAAAGTAGTTTCAGAGTTAGAGATTTGCATTGAGAATTTTCCACACATCATCTGCTCATTCAATTTTCATTTGAGTTTAGTTTCTGAAGACTCAATATCCACAAGAACATCAGGGTGCTTTCACACATGACTGCTTCCAGGAACATACTGTGATTTCTTCCTAAATATGCAAACAGAACAGTTTGATTCAGCACTATACACTGCGGTACAAATGACATAAAACGTTCAAAATCATAAATCACACTCATCATTCGATCTAAATCAGACATTGCAGTAATCTTAATTAGACTTGATAATCATTTTTTAATCAGTATGTCTTGTTTCCTCTAAAAATATCTAAGCATGCTTTAATCCTTTAAAGACTTGAGAAGAAAATTTGCATAAGATATTAAGATTTATATCTTAAATTATGTTTATTTGTCTTAACCCATTTTTATTTCTTCTTTTAAGCACAAACTTAGCCAGATTCGTATTAGATTTATGCTTAAAACAAGAAATAAATGCCAAAGGGGTAAGAAAAATAAACTTATTTCCTTTTTTCTAAAAACAAGTAGGCTATTTATATCTGATGCAATTTTAGTTCTAAAGTGAATATATCTTGTTCTAGGGATGTTTAGATATTTTAAATGAAAAAATAAGATTAACTTTTTTTATTTTGCAATGAAAACTTTTTGCTCTGTATTTTTGTCTTGTTTTCCAGTACAAATATTCCTAATCAAGATAAATTTACTTGAAAAGTGATATAAAATTTTACATAAGATATCATAAAACATGTAGTTTTGTTTTCTGAAAAATATATCAAGGTTATGCTTAAAACTAGACAAAAATGGGGGGGAAATGTCAATGGAATAACAAAATCCAAATGGATATTTTGGCAGACATTTTTTCATGTTTTAAGCATAAACACTAACAATTTTGATCAATTAAATAGTTAGTCAAATAAATTAAATTCATTGTTACATAAAACTTAATATCGTATGTGATTTTACATCTCAAATACGTGTATCTTGATTTAAAAATGTTTAGATATTTGTACTGGAAAATGGGACAAAATTCTGAGCAAGAAAATTACTTTTTGCAGTGAATACATGAAAAAAAAAGACATAAAATGTTGACACGTTTTTAGAGTTGAAGGCAAAATAGTATCATCCTGGTTTAAGGCCATTTTGGACAACAGTCTATTCACTAAACAGCCTCCACATTTATTTAGATGACACCTGCACAAAAGTAATCAGGTGCTCATTGTAATCATTCAGCAGCTGAATTCAGCCAGACAAAGGGTGAAGTGTACGCCTGCTGTGAGCAGGGAAATTAGAGGCCTCCACATCGCATTAATGCTCCTTGCCAGGAGGAGAGATCAGCCGAGAAGAGCCCCTCAAATGATGAGTGGGGTCCAGATTCCTCCAGGACCGCAGTAATGTGTGCCCGAATCCAGATTAGGAGCATCATTGACTCAGCGTGCTTGGCCGCAGACCAGAGCATTTACCACACAACCAAAATGCTCTGATGAAGAAAGATCCAGCTTTGACTACTCCCTCCAAATGTTCCCATCCCTCTCTAGCTGCATTTTTTCTCTTTCTGTTGCCCACTTTGATCTTTATCTTTCTTCATCTCACTCTTTATCTTTCCACTTCATTGTGTCTTTCTCTCTGGGTTGCTTTCTTTGAGCAGGGGAATGAAGACAGGAGATCTATTAGGTGCCAAACTCACAGAAGGAGAAGAGGCAAATGGCTGTGGAAAGAGAGAGAGAGAGAGAGAGAGAGAGAGAGAGAGAGAGCCCACTTTGATCTTTATCTTTCTTCATCTCACTCTTTATCTTTCCACTTCATTGTGTCTTTCTCTCTGGGTTGCTTTCTTTGAGCAGGGGAATGAAGACAGGAGATCTATTAGGTGCCAAACTCACAGAAGGAGAAGAGGCAAATGGCTGTGGAGAGAGAAAGAGAGAGAGGCAGACATTGCTGCGGGAAGAATACAAGCACATTAGTTCACAGCAGACAGTGTTTCACAGGCCCCGCTCCTCTACACTACATCACACAGGCCTGCAGGCGAAGCAACGGTAGGAACCCGAACTACAGAAGGGAGGTGCAGGAAAAATCATCAGTCTGTCTCTGGTTCCTTCCTCCCCGGAGCATTGCAGGCTTCTGGGGAAAAAGCAGACATGTGTGTCCAAACATTGGTGATTTTGGTTGGCGAGCGGAAGACCAGAGATTGAGCCCTTTAACCAAAGACTCGATCATGACTTGTCACACATGACCAGCCATAAAGACCTATTGTCAGAGTGAGCAATCCCATGAAAATGCAAATCGGTGCAAATGTTTTGAGTTTAATGAAAAATATAACTTATATGACATTCCAGTATTTCATATTATTTATATTCTGACACCAGTGTTACAACATTATTACTTGCTTTTTACAACCCATTTCTCGTTGATACTTCTTGCTAATATTTATATTTTTCTACTTGGTTATTAGTCTTTTAATACCAGGTGGACCAATAAATGGCACCATGTACAAAAGTGCCCAATAATGCCAGTACACCATTGTGTATTCAACAGGAAACATTGGTATTCATAGGGAAAGTAACTTGGTTACTTAATTACAAATTTAATTGCAAAGTTATAGCAGAGCTTCTTTACAGCTAAAACTGAAGCTGTTGTATAACTGATTAATTCTGCAACATTAATACTAATGTTAATGTTATTTTCTTGTTTATATCCATGAAGCTGCTTCAACAATCTGCATCGTTATATAAAAAATGTCTTGACTTGACAAGTCAGAAACAAACAGCATTTTAAGCTTAACAGTTAAACATAATCCAAAACAAAGAAATTAAAAATACGTATATTACTAACAACAAAACTTAATAAAATAATAAAAAATAAAATAAATACATATAAATAAAATAATAAAAATAAAATATTCTGTAGGGTTATTATTATTAATGAATTAATTAATGAAAAAAAATATTCTCAGGGGATAATTTAGTGAATTGGGGACGCCAGGCAAAATATAGGAATGGGGCCTTATACATTTGAACATATTTACCTAGATCTACCTTGAGGTTCCTTTTTTGTTGCGATGCTTGCTGCTGCACAATGGTGCCCCATAGTTGTGTCTAGTGTTTTTTCATGTACGTGTTATAATGGCTTTCTTTCATGTTTTAGATCACAAAATAGCAATTGATTTAGAGATACAGGTTTTCACAAAAACAAAATTAATTATAAAATGATAAACCTCACAATTGAGCCTTTAAACTATTTTTTAAGAAAAGGGATGAGTCAGAAGTATAAATTATTACATTCATTTAAAACGGGTTCTGTGGGTGGATTTTCGCATTGGTCTGAACAAAAACTGCAGACGGTCTTATTGAAAATGCACATTTATTCTCTGCCAGCAGGAGGCGCTTTTGGAACGTCAGAAATACAGCAGTTTCCCCGGTAACGGCTGTAAACAAAGCAGCGCTGAGTTCATATGTAATGTGGGGTTTGGGTTTTGTTTTTGTTTCATGTTCATGTTCATGTTCATGTCTTTTATTTTGTAATTGTTTCCTGCTGTTAGTGTCATGCTTCCCTTGCCTCATGTCTCTCTGCCTTGTGTATGTGTCATGTTCTGATTGGTTGTCTTAGTCATACAGGTTTTCACAAAAACAAAATAAATTATAAAATGATAAACCTCACAATTGAGCCTTTAAACAATTTTTTAAGAAAAGGGATGAGTCAGAAGTATAAATTATTACATTAATTTAAAACGGGTTCTGTGGGTGGATTTTCGCATTGGTCTGAACAAAAACTGCAGACGGTCTTATTGAAAATGCACATTTATTCTCTGCCAGCAGGAGGCGCTTTTGGAACGTCAGAAATACAGCAGTTTCCCCGGTAACGGCTGTAAACAAAGCAGCGCTGAGTTCATATGTAATGTGGGGTTTGGGTTTTGTTTTTGTTTCATGTTCATGTTCATGTTCATGTCTTTTATTTTGTAATTGTTTCCTGCTGTTAGTGTCATGCTTCCCTTGCCTCATGTCTCTCTGCCTTGTGTATGTGTCATGTTCTGATTGGTTGTCTTAGTCATGTGTCTTGTTTCCCATTGGTTTGTTCTTGTCTTGTGACCCTCTTGTTTGCTATAAGTAGCCATCATGTTCCCATAGTCTTCGTCGTGTAGTTGATGTTGTAACCCGCTGTCGGTGAGTC
>NW_015666530.1:386584-387260 GCF_001515625.1 Sinocyclocheilus rhinocerous
TGTGTCATGTTCTGATTGGTTGTCTTAGTCATGTGTCTTGTTTCCCATTGGTTTGTTCTTGTCATGTGACCCTCTTGTTTGCTATAAGTAACCATCATGTTGCCATTGTCTTCGTCGTGTATTGATGTTGTAACTCTGCTGTTGGTGAGTCCTGTTCATGCCAAGTCAAGTCTGTTTTAGTCAAGTCTGTTCATGCCTCGTCAAGTCTGTTTTAGTCAAGTCTGTGTACCTTGTTTGGATTATGTTTGGATTTTGGATTTCACCTTGTCTGTAAATAAACTGCACTTGGGTTCTTCACTACGCTCGCCTTCTGTGGACTGACTCGTTACAGAATACACGACCAGAGACAATGAACCCAGCAGTTTCACGCCTCCTCTGCCTTCGTCAAGGTGGCAGGCCTATTGAGGATTTTGTTCAGGACTTTTGTGGACTCTGCCATGAATCTGCCCCGGTGGCCTCTCCTGCCTATGAGTCTGTCTCAGAGGCCTCTCCGATCCATGAGTCTGTACCAAGGGCCTTTCCTGTGCATGAATCCGCTGCAGAACTGCTAGAGGTGGCGGCATCCGCTGCAGAACCTCCTGAGGTGGTGGCGTCCGCTTCCGAACTCACTGCCTGCCCTGTCACGGCCACAGAGGCTGTTCACGAACTCACAGACTGCCCTGTCACCGCCCTGGAG
>NW_015666530.1:387391-412687 GCF_001515625.1 Sinocyclocheilus rhinocerous
TCGTCGTGTATTGATGTTGTAACTCTGCTGTTGGTGAGTCCTGTTCATGCCAAGTCATGTCTGTTTTAGTCAAGTCTGTTCATGCCTCATCAAGTCTGTTTTAGTCAAGTCTGTTCATGTCAAGTCAAGTCTCGGATTATTGTTTGGATGTTTGGATCACCTGTAAATAAACTGCACTTGGGTTCACACTTCAACTCGCCTTCAGTGGACTAATTCGTTACATCATAAATGATACTTTATCAGATAAAATGAAAACGCCATCGAAACTTTTCTGAAGACAGTCGGTTCCCTTCAGAGATTCATTCTTATAAAAACTTGAATTAGTGAGAATGAGAAAAGTGTGAATAAATATAGCCTATATTGACGAGGAAAGTTCACTGATGAGTTACCAGCCCATAAGTCTGTCTAATTCTAAACTTTAAAATACATTTACTTTTAGTTATTTTAACTACAAATTTAAATGAAGCTGAACAAATAATGAAAAGGAAATTATACTTTTACACACCTAAGGATTATATCAACCAAAAAAGTAACTGTGTATGCACATCTCATATGTGACCCTGGACCACAAAACCAGTCATGAGGGTCAATTTTTCCAAATTGAGATTTATACATAATCTGAAAGCTGAATAAATAAGCTTTCCATTGATGTATGGTTTGTTAGGATAGGACAATATTTGGCCGAGATACAAAAATGTGAAAATCTGGAATCTCTTTACATGCGTAAACATAATATTATTATTAATTATATAATTATATAAATAATTATCTAATTATTATTATTATTATTATTGATTTATTACATTTTATTCAATTATAAATATCATCATTATTGTTATGTAAAGTTTTGTTGATTTTTTACAACATTAAAACTAAATAATAATATATAAATATAATAATAATAAATAAATATAATAATGCTAAATAAAGTAAAATAAATTATATATATATATATGGAAAAACGAATTTCCACTCATTATATAAATTGTTATTATAGTTAAATAATAACTATTTCATCTTCTTGTGGCAAAAATTTGAGACATATGTGAATATACCTTAAGAGCTTGAAAAGACAGCAACAGTCCCAAAGCGACCCAATCAGAGCTCTTTCGGCAAATTAGGACAGACATGATCATGATGACAGGGCAGAATATATGTAAATAAATTCACTCATTCATGAGCATAACAGCCTGCAAATTATTTTGCGAGACAGTGTGATGTTGTTAATTTTCTATTTCACTGATGGCCATTCCGCTGATTAAAACACAGTTTCCAAACTCTTGGTACACAGAATAATAAACTAGTCTGAATAACTACAGTGGAGTCTTTGATGTACACTATAAAAGTGTTGAAAGTTAAAATCTCTCTCACTCACACTTGCAGTTTACATTTGTATTGCTGAAGCAGTTGCAGCTTAGCAGGGGACAATTCCTCCACCCTCTTTCTCTCTCTCTCTCTCTCTCTGTCTGTGCCTGAGGGGTAAAAGATGACAGCACAGCCCATTTTTTCTGTTATACTATAAAAGTCTACCTAAGCAAACACTCTTGGGAGCTCTTCATTTCCGAAGTAAGCAATCCCACACTCTTGCTCACTGACACACACAGACACAAGTGAGCATTTCATCTCAGGAGTTTGGTGTCAAACTCAGCTTTTTATTGCAGTGCTAAATTTATACATTTATATAAAGAAGCTTAGGGTGCTCTAACCTATACGGATTTATGGGAGGTAAACATGAATTCACAGTTTTTCTTTCTTTAGGTTCAAAAGAGCAGCTAACACAGCGCTGACACTGCTAAAACCTCAAAAGCTTTAATTGCAGCTAATTACCTGTAGATGAACTTCTCGCATGGCCATTATGTAACAAACAGAAACAGAAGTGATTGCCAGTGTTTTGTGGAACACTATATTTGGCTTCTTGCTTTCTTTGTTGTGTTTAATGCAGTGTTAATTCTATCATGTAACATGCACATTTAAGCAACACCAAATAGTAACATTTCTCACATCTAAACTGTCAAACGCTCCATTAAAGGAATATTCTGTGTTCAATACAAGTAAGCTCAGTCCACAGCAAGTGTGGGACAATGATTGATTAACATAAAAATAATCCTGATTGGTTGCCTCGTTTTCTTTTTTAAAACAGCAAAAGGTTACGGTGTGGAAATTACAATGGAAGTGATTGGGGTCAATTTTGAAGAGTTAAAAAAGCAGAAATGCAAAGCTTATAATTTAATAAAAGCACTTACATTAATTATCTTGTTTAAACTTGTATTAATCAAGCTGTAAATCTGTTTCAATTGTTATTTTTAAAATTTTAGGATTTTAGGGTTTATGGTATTATTTAGTCATAGCAAAAAAAAAACCATGTTAACATATGTTAACATCCTGTAGCTATACTATTGAAATAGTGAGTATTTTACAACACAATTTAATGGCAATTCATGACTATTTTACATTTGGCGAATTGGTGGCTAATTCATATGAATTCATACAATCTTATTTGTTTGTTTTACCCAGAGGCAACTATGTTTAGGGGTGGACCCTTCATGCTTATTTTTTTTTTCTAAAAATCAAACTTTTTTTTATACAATTTACATTTTAAAAATTAATACAAAATCACAACTTTGTAAAATTTTACGAATTGGCCCCATTCACTTGAATTGTAAGTACAACACTATAACCAAGATTTCTGTTTGTTATTTTTGTTTTGTTTTTTAATAAAAGGAGGGACAAGTGCAGAAAAAAATAAATAAATTATATATATATATATCAGAGCAATGGATTTAAAGAGCTGTTTTTGAGGGAGATTTCACCTCTTTCCCATTTACCAAGCCTGGTCAAGGGCATTTCAGATAGCTTACATTTTATACATGGCAAACATATTCAACAGCTTTACCTAATGAACTAACAAAGAATTCTGAGGTGCAAGTCTCAAGTCATTTCAGAGACCATGTAAAAAGAGACAGGTGAAAGTGACGTGACATGTGGCCAAGTATGGTGACCCATACTTGGAATTAGTGCTCTGCATTTAACCCATGCAAAGTGTGCACACACAGCAGTGAACACACACACGGAGCAGTGGGCAGCCATTTATGCTGCGGCACCCAGGGAGCAGTTGGGGGTTCGGTGCCTTGCTCAAGGGCACCTCAGTCGTGGTATTGAAGGTGGGAGAGAGCGCTGTACATTCACTCCCCCCACCTACAATCCCTGCCGGTACAAGACTCGAACCCGCAACCTTTGGGTCATAAGTCCGACTCTCTAACCATTAGGCCACGACTTCCGAGGTCACTTGTACATTCCCCATCCAAGTAGACAGAAGCTTTATTGTGTGCCTATAACCTAAAAGACAAAAGATGACATACTACTTGACTAATATATTTGCCAAAATACAAAGAAAGTAAAAATGACTACTGCGTTTAAATACTGTATTCTACAATTAATGCAACATGCTCGATTTGACCATTTTCAATTCTGAACATCTTTTTCTTGACTCACTGTTTGACCAGACTGCCGGATGTTAACATAAATCTGAAAATAAATAAATAAATATATAAATAAAAAATAAAAAAATGGAAAGAATCATTTTCATTTCCACTGATCTTTCAACAATTTACAATACAATCCTAAATCTGGGATACAGAACAATTAGTAAATATTTTAATATTAAAAATAAATACACTTTTTATATGCACGTGTGTAGATATATATAAATGTATATAATAATAAGAATTTATAACTATATGTCTTTAGCCTCCTTGTTAGTGCGTCCGCCTCCCATGCTGGAGACCTGGGTTCAAGACCCACTCGGAACAAGAAAGAGGTGTGGCAGTGAGGACCTGGGAGAGAGGGGTTACATATACATACATGCATATATATATATATATACACATACAGTATCTGCACAGGTGATTACAGAGGGGACTGTGTTTTCACATGGCAGATTGCTTCAGATTTAAAGGCATTAAAAATGACCATTAAAAATGTGAGGATGATTGCATGTGCTGGGAGTTGAATATGTGAGTGTCTATGTGTCCACATGCATTTTAACGGCAGATGTGCTGGAATTGGTATGTGTATTAAGCCCACCTTGCTCATCCAGTCCGCAACAGCTGCGGCCAAATGAACTTCACTAATGCAATTACAGAGCAGCTGTTGCATCCCGATAACACAAAGTTGCATACGAGCAACCGAGACTGTGTGTAAGTTTGTGTGCGAGTGTGTGTGTGTGTGTGTGTACCGGCAGAAGCATCAGTATACATAACCGTGCAAGCTGTGGCCCCAGCAGGGCTGAAATTGGATTAGTGTCAGCCTTGATAAGACGAAGGACAGTAAAGGGAAGAGTGAGAAATTGAAGAAAAGAGCATTGGCTGTAGTAATTTCATTTCCAGATCAGGTGGCTGTAGGTATAAAGGCACTGCTATGGTGCTCCAGTGCAGTAAATGGAATATTCATGCACTGATTGCTTCCCTCTCTCTCTCCTTCTGTCTGTCTTTTTCTGTATTTATTTCTTTGCACTTCTTATCCTTTTTGCATTGTGCTAGCTGTCATTCAGACACTGTAATCTTATTGTGTTCCTGCCTATGGCTCAAAGCTGTGAGATCTGCTGTATAGCAGGCCCAAAGGGAGGTGCTAGCCAACACTGTAGTAATGGCTTTTGGTTAGGCTGAGGACTTACGGGTTTCTCCTTGGTGTTTTTCGGGCCTAGCTTAGCAAGCATCATGTATTCTCAGCTGCCTCCTTGCTGGAAAGTCCAGGTTTTACAAATCACTACCAAATGAATAAATGCAAATGCCAATATCAGTGTTGCTCAATGCCAAGGAGCTAAAATGTCTTTCAGTGTATTGATAGTGTGTCATCTGACTCTCACATAGAAGAAAAATCGCTATTTTAAATACTTCTGGTTCTTTCACAGGGAAATGTGTCACTTCTGAGTCACTAATAGTACCAAAAATTTATCAATAGAGGGCTGCAGGGATGAATATTTTTGTAGACCCGGAAAGTGAGCATTTTAGCGCTACTTATTTAATCCTGAAGTATGGGGTTTTGTGAACGGGTTTTTTGGTTAAAAGCCTAAAACAAGGTCTGTGGTTAACAAAAGTTCAAGATAATTTGTTCTATAATATAATGTTTATTCTACAACATAAAATGCATCATAATACCCCCTTGTTATTTTTTAAGAGATTGTTTTATGGCCTTTTTTGGCTAGAGACAGCAGAGATGAGACAGATAAAGACAGGAAAGAAGAGTTGGAGATGGGACCGGGAAAAGACCTCACAAGCCCAGAAACTAACTTGGGTCACACATACCCGTACAGAAGTACAGAATTTGTCACAAGGTTTAACGAGTTGTGTAAAGTGTCTGACTCTTTTCTTTAGGATATGGGTGTTGATGAGCATTTGCACTGGTTGCATTCAGCCTGCAAAGATGTGTTAGATATATTGGCTCCTCAAAACACTAAACAGCGTAAAGTTAGGTCTGATCCCTGGTTAAATGATGAGATAAGAAGTCTTAGACAAATCTGTAGACAGGCAGAAAGAAAGTGGAAAAGAAATAAGTTACAAATTTATTATGATATCTTTAAGGAAGCGTTAAAACATTTTCAGAGAGCTGTAAGATCAGCCAAATCTAAGTATTTTGTTGAGCTAATTGAAAAAAATGCTAATAACCCTAGGACGTTGTTTAGCATTATAAATTCTGTAGTAAATCCTCTGACACTAAATCTAGATCCGTCCCCATCTATAGTGAGAATTTTCTTAATTCATTTAAAAATAGGATTGAGAACCTCAGAGGGACTATTCCACAAATGAGCTGTGACTTTTTAGGCTGTATTACACAGACTGCAGTTTTTAATAAATTTGAACCCATTACATTTCAGCGGCTTTGTGAAATTGTAAGCAGGTTAAAACCTACCGGGTCAGCCATAGATATGGTTCCTCTATGGTTTTTAAAAGAAAACTTTGATGTCATTGGACCTAGTATTCTTCAGATTGTAAACAAAAGCTTAGATACAGGTGTTTTCACCAACATGCTGAAACAGGCCTTTGTGCAACCTGTACTAAAAAAATCCAACCTAGACCCAACTGACTTGACTAATTTTAGACCAGTTTCACATCTTCCATTTTTGTCAAAAATTTTAGAAAAAGTAGTATTTAGTCAACTACATTACTTTTTTTGAAAGAAATAAGATTGGTGAAGTTTACCAGTCTGGGTTCAGGAAGCATCATTCTACGGAGACAGCCCTTGTAAAAGTCTTTAATGATTTATTGATGACTGTGGATGCTGGTGATTCAGTGGTGTTAGTTTTATTAGATCTAACTGCAGCCTTTGATACAATAGATCACACGGTGCTGCTTTCACAGCTAGAAGAGTATGTGGGGATTCAGGGGAAAGCTTTAAATTGGTTTAACTCATATTTGACTGCTAGAAGCATGGCAGTAAGTTTTGGCGCATATACATCAAACTCGACATTGCTTATATGTGGTGTGCCTCAAGGCTCTATTCTGGCCCCCACACTTTTTTCACTGTATATGCTTCCGTTAGGAGACATCTTTAAGAAGTACAACATAGCGTTTCACTGCTATGCAGATGACTTGCAGTTCAGGGGAAAGCTTTAAATTGGTTTGACTCATATTTGACTGCTAGAAGCATGGCAGTAAGTTTTGGCGCATATACATCAAACTCGACATTGCTTATATGTGGTGTGCCTCAAGGCTCTATTCTGGCCCCCACACTTTTTTCACTGTATATGCTTCCGTTAGGAGACATCTTTAGGAAGTTACATGACTTTTTTAGAAAGAATAAGTTTTTAATGATTTACTGATGACTGTGGATGCTGGTGATTCATCTGTGTTAGTTTTATTAGATCTAACTGCAGCCTTTGATACAATAGATCACACGGTGCTGCTTTCACGGCTAGAAGAGTATGTGGGGGTTCAGGGGAAAGCTTTAAATTGGTTTGACTCATATTTGACTGCTAGAAGCATGGCAGTAAGTTTTGGCGCATATACATCAAACTCGACATTGCTTATATGTGGTGTGCCTCAAGGCTCTATTCTGGCCCCCACACTTTTTTCACTGTATATGCTTCCGTTAGGAGACATCTTTAAGAAGTACAACATAGCGTTTCACTGCTATGCGGATGACTTGCAAGTATACTTACCATTAACAAATGGTAATAGATTAGAACACCTTATGTCGTGCCTCTCTGATCTAAAAACATGGCTGGCCTCTAATTTTTTATATCTCAATGAGAAAAAGACAGAGGTTGTGGTGTTCGGCCCCAGAGGAGCCAGGGATGAAGTAAAGTTTAATTTTGGCCCATTGTCTTTGTATGTCAAAGAACACGTTAAAAACGTGGGTGTTTGTATTGATAGCTCCCTGAAGTTGAACACTCAGATCAATCATGAGGTAAAATCGAGTTTTTTTCATTTGAGAAACCTGGCCAAGATTAAATCATGTCTGACATTCAAGAGTCTTGAAATTGCAATTCATGCTCTCATTTCATCAAGACTTGATTACTGTAATTCGTTATACAAGGATATTAGTCAAGTATCTATCTTGCGGCTGCAGAAGGTTCAAAATGCTGTCGCAAGACTGTTAATGAATATTAAAAAACATGGACACATTACTCCGTCTTGGATTTCTCTACACTGGCTTCCGGTACAGTATAGGATTGATTTTAAGCTTCTTTTATTAGTGTATAAGTCTTTGCATGGCCTTGCACCTACTTATCTATCAGAGCTGCCAATTGAGTTTCAGAGTGGAAGAACATTTAGATCAACAACTCAAAATGTACTTAAAATTCCAAGGACTAAGTTGAGCCAGAAAGGGGATTGTGCGTTTGCGGCAAGAGCGCCAAGACTTTGGAATAGCTTACCTTTACATGCTAAGACTCTGACACACAGGCTTGAAACAGAAAACGGACTCTGACACAATACGGCCACGTAGAGCTTGCATCAGTCCCGTAACAACCATTAACAACTAATAATCCGCCCAGAGAGGCGTGGGGAAGGCGTATAAATAGCCCTCAGGATGGGCAACAGCTGTGTGTGAGTGAGTGTGTGTGTGCACAGGTGTATGGAGTCAAGGTAACGGAGTCTGGGAGGATGGGAAGTGGAGACCTCTGGTGGTGAGAGGGAGAACACCAGACGCCAGACCCTGACACCAAGGACTAAGTTGAGCCAGAAAGGGGATTGTGCGTTTGCGGCAGTAGCGCCAAGACTTTGGAATAGCTTACCTTTACATGTCAGGGATGCTGACTCGTTTGTACATGTTTTTAAAGTACAGCTAAAGACATATTTGTTTGCCATGGCGTATTCTTCTTGTTGATAATTTGGGAGAACTGCGAGCGGGAACTGCGAGCAGGCACCGCCGCCTCGGGGGAACCGCGAGCGGGCACCGCCGCCTCGGGGGAACTGCGAGCGGGCACCGCCACCTCGGGGGAACTGCGAGCGGACACCGCCCTTATTATTGTTGTTGTTTTAGGTGATTTTTCTTTTCTTTATCTGATTTGTATATTGAGATGATGTAAAGCACATTGGTCAACATGTGTTGTTTTAACTGTGCTATATAAATAAAATTGACATTGACATTAACATTGACATGCACATACACAATCATCATCACACCAAACTTAAAAACTCATATACTCACTAGCCCACTCATACAGCCTCATTGTGTTTATAATCATGCTCTTGCAAACTACTCTAGCTCATACTTTCAGAGAAAATGAAGACTAAAAACGTTGTCAAAAGCTTTATGGTTGGTGACTATGTAGTTTGTTTATACCTTATGTTAAGATTTTGTTAAGAACGTGAAAAAGTGAAAGTGATGTGACACAGTTGGGGGTTCAGTGCCTTGCTCAAGGGTCTCACCTCAGTCGTATTGAGGGTGGAAGAGAGTGCTGTTCATTCACTCCCTCCACCTACAATCCCTGCCGGTACCGAGACTCAAACCCGCGACCTTTGGGTTACAAGTCTGACTCTCTAGAGACTGAATATAATAGTGTTCATTTATGAACATTATCCTGATGCTCAAAGCATATAAGCATCATAAACTTCTGTTGGTCAATTTTCTGCAATAATCCAAAAGCCAATGGAAAAATCCTACCGGCTTTTTGTCGAGTGAAAAAAAAAAAAGTGACAATACCTTCTGGTTTGTTTGACAAAAATGGGTCACTGCAGCACTCTTATGCATTGCAGTTATATTGTAGAGTGATTAAGCTATATTACTTTAATAATTATTATTATTGAGAAATTATATTAAACTATTGTACTAGATATATTACAAATTTACATTAGATTTGTATATTTATGCAATATCACAAGTAAGAGTGTTTTTTTTCCAAATATAAACACGGTTGTGTTTTGACCATAGGTACAGCCAATAGATCGCAGGTTAACCACTTTAAAATATCAGAACAGTTGAGAATGTGATTTTGCAAACATTTCAATAGATAAGTTAATATTTAACAACTTACATATTATACACAATGTTCCCAGTTACTATTTTACCCCACAAACAAAATTATTTCCACTAAGTCTCTAAGCGACACATTGTAGGAGTACTACTTTAATGATTGGGATCGTGTGGACTTCTTGTGAACAAATCAAGTTAATGATTCAATGATTCCATCTTTATGAGTCTGTCATTTATTGAACTAATTCATTCAATACACTAATTTATACAGGAACAAAATGAATCAGGGTTGTTGTTGTTGTTTTTTTACAAATGGTGAATGAATCATTCAATGATTCTAAGTCGCCACCTACTGGTTTATCCATGTAACTTACAGAAAAAGTCACTGAAAAAAATCACCACCACTAATGTTCTGCACCAGAACTAAAGAAAATATTTTTGCTTACCTTATATATAGCACTTGCAAAGATATACAAACCAATAATTCGTTTTTAATGTGTAGCTCAAAATGCTGACAAAGGTATGAGACTCTCTCTCCTGAAAATCTAGATCTCTCAAATAATTATTATGGAAAGCCGATTATGTGGATTTATGAAAGTCTTTTCCTGTGAATCGCTCTTTAGGTTGGAGGGAGAGATACAGGGCAAATGACAGTGCATCAAAGATTCATCACTCTGCTCACAGCTGATTGGCCCAGCCTCTGTTTGAGATCTGTGATCGAAATCATAACCTGCCCCAAAGCAGGTAATTAACCCTGGTAAAAATGTATCCATCTTCGTAGTAATGAAAATCATTGGTTGGTAGACTAAACACAAACATACCTGACTGGCAACTAATCCATACAGTGAAAGTGATTAATGTGACTAGTTAGATCTAATATTCATTTTGTCAAAAACTTCTTTCATCAAATTTGATTTCAATGAGAGTTTTGATTCCTAAACTACATGTTCTAAAAGTCTGTGATGATCTTTGATTTTCAGTTTGAGAAATACCAGTAAGGCCTAAATAATTCACTAAGCGCCTGAAGTTAGAGCTTTTGTACATTCATTCAGTTTTAGGGGGCCTAACAGCCTGAACGCAAATTAAAGAATGTTGTGTTCCAGTACAACTGTAAAAGATTTCCCAAAATGTTTAATAATCTTTGTTGTAAAGAAAGATGTAATCCATTCAACTAAGTATAAACAAAACTTCATTGAAGAAGTCATTGCAGAATATGAACTTTAACATTTTAAGTAGGTCTAAAATAATGCTGCTTACTCAAATGTGCTTTTCGTATGCTCTAATTTGAAAATAATCAAAAAAATATTAAATTACATTATTGATCTTTAAATATCATTATTTTAATTTAGAAGTTTTCTCTCCTGTATAATTGAAAGCACAGAACATATTGAATATTGGTATTTTTTAAGCTGCCTCTTACAAGTCTATGTCATCAATCTGATATCCACCAACCTAATAAAAAACAAACTGACTTGATGTGTTATGGTGATATAAATCAAAACAATGTCTAGTTCACATCCTTCTAAAAGCCTACCAAGCAGATGTCAAGGTCACACCAACTTCTCCGAAATCAATATTGTTATCAATAATTTCATTAAAAGCACAAAATGAAACGTCTGTGCTTCACTGGGGCTTTGCAGTTGCGTCCTTAAACTGTAAAAATGCTCACTGGAAGACCAACGCATGAATATGAAACAGGCATTTGGCTTTAGAGCTAGAAGTGAAGCGATCATAGATGTTTTAACTGGTTGTGTGGTTAGACATGAACCCTCATGGTCGTAGATAAAATTATGCCATTGACAGACAAGAACGTTAAGGTCTCAGTGAGAATTGTGGACTGAGAGGGGGAAAAAAAGAAAGGAGAAATAGGAAACAGATGCAGATGGGTATTCAGGATTCAGCTATGGGGCATAATGGCTTCAGACTCGTCTGCCAAGAAATTTCCATTTTCACAACGTGTGAATTATCCACATTGCCTTTGTATGGTCACGTTCCTATTAAATAAGCTGCAGACTCAATCCTATCTACAGGGACCACACAAATGATTTGCCAAATAGTGAGTTCATATTTGAAAATGTGGCAATATTTCGTGAAGTCATTCTGGTGGTAAATACGCACACTCATTGAATTAACATTTATGAGTGAATACATATTAGATATGATGGGGGTATTTGCATTCTTCCCTCTGACTACTGGTCCTGAAAGCATCTGGCCTTATTATGCATGAAATCCATCAGTGTCAGACCACAGGATGTGCCACCATGTACATGCATTAGTAATATTTTTGACTGTAATGTAAACACGATTCATCCATCATTCAGCAGTGAAGTAGCAACACACATGCACGCCAACAAACATAAAAGCGTGTCATTATACAAGCACACAAGTTCACAGTGCCAGTTGTATGCTGGAGATGTTTGAAGGAGATGTGCATCTCTAAATTATTCCATCTTTCTTCATTACATACAAAACAACAAATCAATAAGATATCTTATGTAATTCCTTAACCCGCCATAAGAATAAAACAGAAGTTCGGCAGAGGTTTTCAGAGCATTGGCTTTGGAACCATAAGCATGCTGTCCTCCCACACATCCATGTACGCGCATTCACATATGCTGCATTCAACCTCCACACACACACATACGGCTTCATAGCTCCTCTGAGAGCTCCTGATTTGCCTCACAGATAGACTGACATGGGATTTTCGAAAGATTTCAGCACAAAGCTGAAATGCTAATCTTAACCCGCCATAAGAATAAAACAGAAGTTCGGCAGAGGTTTTCAGAGCATTGGCTTTGGAACCATAAGCATGCTGTCCTCCCACACATCCATGTACGCGCATTCACATATGCTGCATTCAACCTCCACACACACACATACGGCTTCATAGCTCCTCTGAGAGCTCCTGATTTGCCTCACAGATAGACTGACATGGGATTTTCGAAAGATTTCAGCACAAAGCTGAAATGCTAATGCAAACAAATGATCGAGGTATTTGTTATGCATAATCCTCAGAGGCAAGAGTAAAAGTACCTCGCTGGATGAAAACGAGGGAAGGTTCTGGAGACAATATCTCAAAGAAATCATTTGAATATAAGTGTGTATAGGGGAGATCAGGGCTAGTTGTCATACATTTTACTGAATATTTATCACAGGAAGGTTTATGGTTGAAAGTTAATTTCTGTATAGCCTACTTAAAGTCATGGCTACAAAATAAAAACTACTAAAACTAACTTGTCATACATTTTACTGAATATTTATCACAGGAAGGTTTATGGTTGAAAGTTAATTTCTGTATAGTCTACTTAAAGTCATGGCTACAAAATAAAAACTACTAAAACTAACTAGTTATTATTAAAATAGCTCATTATTATCATAAAATCAAATGGAATTGAAGAGTACCTATGTTTAAACAATTTAAAATTGACTTTAAAACGTATTTGCAAACAATATCTAAAAATACAAATTAAATATGTAATACGAAATATGCAACTGTTTAATATGTCAAATGTTTTACTTTTTATCCTATATACCCATGACATGTTTGTGTAAAACAAGAAAACAAAAGTTATTTCCCAGAAAAAAAGATACAATTGATCAAAAACACATTACATTTTTATAGTGGGGCAAGTTGTCTCAAGTCAGTTATCTTCAATTTAAATCTTTAAATAAAATAAAAAATAATTTATGTTGACTATTACCTAAATGTTTGTCAGTGTAGTTTTTTTGTGTTCTCTTGTTTACTCAACAGCTATTACAAAAAAATAAAATAAATAAAAATGGGATGAAACTATGAGTTTGGAGGACATAATTCACGAACCTATTCTAATTGTGTTTTGAGCAAGGTATGTAAAACCAGCAACCAATAGATACTGAGATATTATCCTTGTGACTACTCTATCATGTTCATCACAGGCATTATGACCTACTGTAACTTATATTGTACAGTTATGCAGAGAAATAAAGAAATAAACAAGAATTAAAGAGACCAATACTAGCCTAACTGGTGGACTTGGATATGACCCTTTTTTATTATTCAAATAAACCATAGAGAGAGAGTACTTTATGTGAGAGATAGAGGCTGATAGGTGCTAAGAGGGTTTTCTTGGGTGGCTGGAAACAAAGACATGCTAATTATTTGCTTGTGAGGAAGCTACAGGAACACAATACTCGCTTCTCCGGTCCGTTCTACACACACCACTAATTGCACTGTCAAGCACGGGATGCGCATATGTCACATGTGGCGCATATGTATATATATATATGCTATACACACACACACACACACACTTAGGCCTATATACAGGATAATGACTCGCTTGATAGTAAAGGGCAACAGCCTAGACGTTTTGCTGCTTTCAGCGTTGAGTCAACAGTGTAAAGACGATGCGTCAACAGTGGCCCCTAGCGGATAATGAAAGTAATACAGAGAGAGAGAACAGAAGAATTTGCTTTTAAGTTTTTTTATGTGGTCTTTTGTTTACTTTAAAATTATTTAAAACAACTGGAAAAATATTAACTATCTACTCAAATTTTGACATATCTGTGCAATCTTCAATACGTTAAAAATACTACATAAATACAGAATGTATGCATGAATTTCCTGTACTTGTATCAGGTTAGGTTAAGTACAGTTTTTCTTTCATTGCATAATACATTTCATTCATAATACGGTCTTTATTCATCTCTTTCTAATTCTCTTATCCAATATGTTAAAGGTTTTAGAGACAGAAATGCATAATATTAATTATGTTTTAATCATCAGCTATCGCAATGAATGACAGTAGTCTAATAAACATAATAAAACATGTATTAATGACAATATAAAGGATTCCACAATGGATAGGAGATATCATAGCTCAGTAACAAAAACAACTGAAGTCAATAACAAGTCATACATAATTGAAAAATAAATGTATTTGCTGTGTGTGTGTGTGTGTGTTTGTGATTTATGAGGACACAAATTTGTATAATGACATGACATAGGTATTACAACGAGAAGATGATTTATGAAGACATTTTGAGTGTCCCCATATTTCAAAAGGCTTATAAATGTATGAAATTTTTGAAAATCTAAAAATGCAGAAAGTTTCCTGTAAGGGGTAGGGTTTAGGTGTAGGGCAATAGAAAATACGGTTTGTACAGTATAAAAACCATTACGCCTATGAAATGTCCCCACAATTCACAAAAACAGCAGGTTCATTACGGGAGTAAATCTCACATAAAAATGGCATAACTTTAGAATTATAGTTCATTTATAGCAACAAATGTAAATGAGAAGGAGAAAGGTGACTATGCATGACGCCTGTACATGCTTATGTGTTGTTCAGCACCTGCCACAAACACACTCCCGCTGTCCTGTTTTAGCCTGTGTGGCCATTGTCCTGACAGAAAGGAGTATAAAGTGCTTCAGGTGCCAAAAACAGGTGTTTAAAGAGAGAGAGAGAGACTAAGAGAGAGAAGGTTCTGCTTTAGCCAAATACTGACTCATTACACAGGACTGAGGGTCTGCAGGTAAGCCACATACATACACTTACTTCTCTATCATCTATTGATCTATTAGTGTATTCAAATTTGGTGTTCATTAGTAGTATAGATTGTTATAATTTTTTACATGAATATAGGGGTTATAGAGGATGTTGGGTATTAAATAGCCTGTCACAGGGGAGATGGTTTATAACAGCACAGCAATATTATATAGAACTCATCGATCAAACAAAATAGCATTTTACACAAATAGACAACAAAAAATAAGAGCATGAATAAGCAACACAGAGGCTCTCAGACTCATAGATTACACTAAACTTGTCTACAACAATATAATATCTAGTGAACATCTATTAGTTTAAAACTGGACAGTTTAATCATATCAGAGATGAATTATATGTTTGCATCTTCAAGTCTTCTATAAATCTCTACTTGTTTATGCACCATGTCTATTTGGGAATTATATTGATTTTCCCCATCTAACTAAAAGCCTCTTGATGTCACTGAAGCATCTCAGATCCAGATATTGTGCTCTCTGCAGGCTGATCATATTTCTGGGGCAGTGTAGAAGATGTATGGCCTGTATTTGGAAGCAGTGAATGACTACATTAATGAATCATATGGAGAGGATGTATGGAGGCTAATCGAGGCCAGAGCAGAGATCCCACACCTCAAATTTGTTCGACACCAGATGTACAAGTAAGTCCTAGAGTCGCATATCTGATCAATTAAGTGTCATAGATTGCATCTGGCTCACTTAACAATGCTGGTGTTTGTTATTCCAGTGATAATCTGATCCTAAGATTGGCAAAGGCAGCTGGAGAGGTTTTGGGAAAGACTCACGATGAGCTGATGTACGCTTTCGGGGTCTACATGGTCAAGCGGATAGGAAACTATGGCTATGAGAGGATCTTAAAGGTGATTTTCAAACATGGTAGACTCTGTATTTGCCAGGTACTCATTTAGTATTTGAGGTCAGGTTTTTTTTATTTTTAATTACTTTTATTCAGCTAGGAAGCAAGGATGCTTTAAATTGATCAAAAGTCACAGTAAAGACTTTTACACTAATGCAAAAAATATATATTTCATAGAAATGCTGTTCAACTTTCTATTCAAAGAATCCTTAAATAAAAAGTTCACACAAAAACATTAAGCAGCTGTTTTCCACATTAATAATAAGAAATATTGAGCAGCAAATCATCTTATTAGAATGATTTCTGAAGGATCGCTGAAGACTGTATTAATGGCTTCTGAAAATCCAGCCTGGTCATCACAGGAATAAATGATATTTTAAACTATATTAAAATAGACAACAGTTATTTTAAATTGTAAAATATTTCATAATATTCTGTTTTTTTACTGTAAATGTACCCTTGGTGAACATAAGAGACTTGTTTTGAAAAAAAAAAATTTTTTTATCTTGTCTAGTTTTAATCTTAATCTAGTGCATAACATTTTTCTTTTAGTTTTCTTTATTGGGCTTTCTCAGTGGTTAACTGTACAATTGTATACACATTTTACATAGCTTTTAAATATCTTCTAATATCTCTGTCTCAGGTACTGGGGCGCAATGTACGAGATTTCATCAATGAGCTTGATAACCTGCATGAGTACTTCCGTTTCTCCTTCCCAAAAGTCCAGCCACCCAGTTTCTGTGTAGAGGAAGAATGTGAGACGAGTCTTACCCTGCACTACCGTTCAACCAGGAAAGGATTCACACAGTTTGTCAAAGGTAATAGGCATATTGTGGAGAGTGTATTCAGACCAGCAGCAGGTTTAATAGTGTGAAATTGCTTATACAACAGTTCAATAAACAATACGTCAATAATATGTGTTTTACATGGTCAGTTACTTTGTTGCTCCACCAATGCAAATGTAAAAAAAAAAAAAAGCCAAAGCAAAATTAACCACTGAGCATCTCAGAGCAACATGTAGTGATGTTTGGCTCCTGAATGAATTGACTGGATGAATGATTCGATGATTCACATTGCATTCACATACAGTAGCAAGCAAGTCACTTGCTTCATTCCTGAAAGATTCAATGTTTTGAACAAATCGGTTGAATGAATGATTCAGTGATTCAGTTAAATTGGTTTAAATCAAAGATTCAATGAGTCATTTATAAAGATCGTTGCCACCTGTTGCCACCTAATGGCATAACAAAGTTACCTACAGAAAGAGTCACTGAAAACTTAAAAAACCACTAATGTAAATTCAAGGGCAGAAATGAACTGTTTTATAATAATTATTATGGGTCAAGTACTAAGATTTCTGCCTGATTTCACCCAATCACAACTAATATAATTTACTTTCCAAAAACTGTACAATAGTTTTCTACTGAGCTTCCCTATATGTACAATGCTTAATACATCTGCTTTATACAGAACAATTATTCTTTGAACAGTTACCATATTAACAGGATTAGCTTAATGGTGACCTCTGTACGTGTGCTTTCTGAAACCGCATATTAAAATTCTTGAGAGATGTGTGAGGTAAAATAATGATCTGAAAGTAAAGCTTAGATAACAGAGATGTGGTAAAAAGATGTATGACTAGATCCTACACAATGAAAACTGGTCAGTCCACAGTGTCTGTAGCCTCAGCCTGTTTAAAATTCAAATAGCGTCTGTTGTGACTACTCTGTAGGGCAGCTCTCTCAGGTGGGCCGACAGTTTTACAACACAGACATTGAGGTGGAGATTCTGTCTAAAGAGGAAACAGAGAAAATGACATATGTGGTAGGAGTCCAAACAGACATTTACCTTTCTCTGTGTACACAAACCCAGCTCTGTTATTCTTTATTTCTCAAGTTTCTGATCTTCTCACTCTCTCTCTCTGAAGGTGTACAAGATGAATTTTGACAATGCTGCGTTTAAGCACCGTATGCCCCAGCAGAAAACAGCTCCAGGCTATGAGAAACTGCCCATGAAGCGAGGAATCTTTTTTGACATGTTCCCCTTCAGCGTGATATTCCGCAGAGACATGACCATGTATCGGATCGGAGATGGTTTGAAAGAGGTGTTTTCTGATCTGCAGGGCAAAAAGGTCAATGAGGAGTTTACCCTGGTGCGACCCATGCTGGAATTTAGCTGGGATAATGTGAGTAAATGGGAGGGTAGGGGAACAGATCCAAAGCAGCATGAAAGTAACCTAAGCATCTAAAAAAATGTTTATGCTTTCTTTTCTTGCTCTTGGCATTTATGTCCTGAAAAAGCGTTTTGCTGGTGTGTGCTGTTTCAGATCTACACCCACCTCAACAATGTGTTTGAACTGCTGTCTAAAGCTGTGGTAGAGAGCAAACAGAAGGTCAACATCCCTAAACTCAGCAAAGAAGAACCAGAGGAGAAAGAGGAGAGTGAAAAACCCAAAAAGGAAGAGAGAGGTACAGTGCTTAGATCAGTAATTGTGAGGCCAAAACAGAATCGGCAGAATGTTTTCAAAATTTTTAAGCTGTTTTTTGGGGGAAATCCGTGGAATTTTTGGTCAAATGTTCCACACTTATCTCTTATTGGCAGCTGAAAACAAAATATCCATAATATGTTTAAAAAAAGTCAGTGATGTGATGCTAAATTTTGAAATTAATTTTATTTTTTTTTTTTGAAAAAAAAAAAAAAGTACTTTTATTCAGCCATTAAATTAAAAATTGGCAATAAAGACATTTATAATCTTACAAAAGATTTATTTTTCAAATAAATGCTGTTTTTTTACATTTCTATTCATCAAAGAATCCTAAAAAATGTATCATGTTTCCACAAAAATATTGAGCAGCACAACTGTTTTCAACTTTGACACTGAAGAAAATTCAGCTTTGCCATCACAGGAATAAATTGCATTTTTAAATATATTAAAATAGAAAACGATTATTTTAAATTGTAATAATATTTCACAATATTACAGTATTTTTTGATCAAATAAAAGCAGCTTTGGTGAGCATAAGAGACTTCTTTCAGACACATAAAAAAAAAATACTGATCCCAAATGTTAGATAGTGTTTGTTTGTTTGTTTGCAAATTAAGATTACAATGGTATCTATTTTTAGAGCCATTAAATGTAAACTTTTTTTGTAAATGGAGATTTTTCAAAGCCATAAAACCAACAAAGAGTACGTTTTTAGGACAAAGAGTACATTTCTAAGACATTCATGTGTGTTTTAAACTAGATTTTTAAAAAGATTCACCCTTTTCTTTATGTACACTCTTATTACTGTATGACACTGACCGATGTGTAAATAAATCTTTGTGAAAGATGATGTGAAACCACACTGACCAATCAGAACCTTAGGCATCTAAAATCAGATATGTGACAGTTCACACACCCAAACATCTTGCCTCTACACAGATTAAAGCAGATAATGTCCTAAAACATCTCATGCTGACTTCTGTCACTGTGCCTCTGCTGTTCTCTCAGATATTAAAGTGATGGAGGAAATGAAGGGGACGGATCAGGAATACAGCAGCTCTCTGACTCAGTACAACAGCTCGGCTAATTCTGGAGGAGAGGACATCGAGCTGCTGGCTTTTCAGACTGTCACCGGTTAGACACATTACAGTAAAGTGATGCTCTGAATAAGCTCCACTGGCATGAAAACAACAAGAAATTTGATTAAGTCAATGAAATTACAATCATTATTTCGTGTTTTGAGAACTAAAATTGACTCATAAAGTGCCTCGTGATGAATGTAAATCTTCTGTCTATGCAGTGAAAAATGAAACTTCCCCTCTCTTGTGTAGGCAAGTGCAGTGAAACCATATTTGAAGACATGCGGGAGCCCCCTAAAAAGCCTCTCCACCTCAAGGGCCAGATGAAGTATGTCCCTCAGTGGGACTCTCTCATCTTTCTAGGAACTCCCATGTAAGCTCTCATGATCTCACACGTTTACAACATTGCATCCTGAGCTAATGGAAAACAGTAGTTTAGTTATTGCCACATAAAACTGACAATCAAGGCTTCCTATCCAAGTCATTTCAAAGGGATCATATCCTGCACTCTCAAACCATTTTAGTTGAATCCTGAGGTCTGCTTATAATATTAACATTTCCTTAGCCCCGAAAATGTCTATAATTATTTAGTTTTAAAAGACCATTTCCCACTTTCTCTCTCTCTCTCTCTGATCTCTGAGGCTCAACTGGTTTTGTTTTACACTGGACATAGTCCAATACTGCAGCAAAAATGTTCAGTGTTCAAGAGCAAACAAATATGTCCATTTAATTTCTCAACTATGCAAAATTACACGGTTAGTTGGCTTTTTATCATTTGTATTAGCATAGTTTTTTTCTCCCTACTGTCCATGAGCCAATCAGAACAGACCTGTATGTCGCCATTTGATAAACTACTAGTTTAACTCTTCAATCATGTTTTCCAAGGTATGGCTTCTTTAAAATGTGTAATTATGAGTCTACAATGGTCAGATCTGTCTGTAAATACAGTTTAACCACAGAAAAAAGCTGTAAGATTATAGCTAAAGATGTTTAAGTCTGTATTAAAACGTATTCTCCTTTGTACAGTATTGAGACAGTGGAGGACATGATAAAAATGGGTGTTTACGTCAATGATTTAAACCTGCACGACTCCAGCAGAGAGCTCATCCTGGCAGGAACACAGCAATCAGCCGAGCTGCAGCTGGCACTTGACCAGGTATGATTGCTGCCGAGCACAAAATCTAGACTTACAAAATCTAGACTACCAAAGAGACACATTTTATTTCAGTTTATATAAAAGGAGTAATGTAGCAGAATTTCTGGCATGGACTGACTCAAGTCTATTAAGCCACTTAATAAGCACAGATTCTCTAGCTGTGGCTATGCATCTAGAAATAACATGCAAATGACAGGCCGAACTCTTACTGTGCCACCTACAGGAGCAGCAGAAGTATGCACAGCTGCAGGAGATCATTAAAAAGCTGGATGAGGAGAAGAAGAGAGGAGACTCCCTGCTGTACGCCATGATCCCCAAAGCAGTAGCGGACAGATTGCGCAAGGGAATCACAGCTCTGGAGACATGTCAGGTACACACTCTCACACAAACCCACCCATTAAACACACTTATAAACACACAATTTATATGAATTTCCCTTAGTATTGACTGACCATTGTGATTTAAACTATATCAAGATCTCAAAAGAGATAATAAAATACAATGAAAAGCAGTCTGTTTTTTCCTCTAGTGCTGTCCGGCTGTTTTTAAGTGGCGTTCTTGATCTGTTATCTCCCGCCAGGTGTTCCCAGACGTGACCATCCTGTTCAGTGATGTAGTGAAGTTTAATGAGATTTGTATCCACATCACCCCCATGCAGGTGGTGGACATGCTAAATGAGATCTACATCGTTTTTGACACACTCAGCGAGAAGCACAATGTCTATAAGGTAATATAAGTAACGCAAACGAAAGCAACTTGACACAACATAATAGCTTCTCATGCATGTTCTTTGACCTTAAAGACCTTCAAGAGAGTCCTCTGCCTTTTCTTTACAAGGAAGGCACAATATATCAGCACCATATCAGTTATATATTAGAGATTTTTTTTTATGTATACATATCAGTCGATAGTGGATATATGACTGTTCAAAAGATTTTTTTAAATGCTTTTGAAAGAAGTCTCTGCATTTATTTGATCAAAAATGAACCGTCAGAAATCATATGCTAATTTGGTTCTGAAGAAGCATTCTTCTTCTTCTTCTTAATAATAATAATAATAATAATAATAATATCAACACAATAGTTGTGCTGCTTAATATTTTTGTGGAAACCAAGATACATTTTTTCATGGTTTTTGATTACTGTAAGTTGAACAGCATTTGAACAGCATAAAAAGAACAGCATTTATTTTAAATAGAAATCTTTTGAAATTTTTTAAATGATTTTACTTTCACTTTTGATCAATTTAATGAATCCTTGCTGAAATAAAATGTATTTAATTAATTTAAATTAATTTAATTGAATTAATTTAATTGAATAACCTTACAGATTCCACTGAACTTTTGAACAGTAGTGTATGTAATATTTAGCAAATCTCAAAATTAATATACATTTATTATACATTATGTTTCATTAAATGTCTTTAAGGGTTTTATTATTAACCATGACATGAAAATAATTTTGGATGTATATTTTGAATGAAAAACCACAGCATTTTGAATATAAAAAACTTGAAAATATCAGCTTAGTGGTATCTGCTAGAATCTTTATATCAATGCATCCCTATTTTTTACTACTAAATATTTCTAATTAAGGTCTTTTAATCTTTACCGTCATTATTAAAGCTTTCAAAATTGACTGGAATGGCAACAAATGCTCTTGCCCCCTCAGGTGGAGACCATTAGGGATGCCTACATGGTTGTGGCAGGTGTGCCCAATAAGACCACATTCCATGCCCACCACATCTGTGACATGGCTCTAGACATGTTGAGCTCCATTGATCACCTAAAAGACCCCTCCACCGGGGACAACATCCAGATCCGTGTCGGTGGGTGCACCCAGACTCACACAGCATCACATAACAAAGCAACTGCAACCCTTTAATCTGATATTTTCTCTACATGCAAAACAATGTGTGAAAGTAATTTAGACTTTTAAAACTCCTAATGCGCCAGCTAAATGCTTTTGTGGTGGTCTTCACTCAGGCATTCACTCTGGAATGGTGGTCGCAGGTGTGGTGGGTCTGAAGATGCCCAGGTATTGCCTGTTTGGAGACACAGTAAACACGGCTTCTCGGATGGAGTCTAATGGCGTGGTGAGCCACTTTCTTATGCTGTACTGAGAAAAATGAACAGCCTCTAATAACTAAACAAAACTGTCTCATTGTGCAATAAAAAAATATTATTTTGAGTAATTTTAAATTAATTTTAAAGAAAATGCAGTTAATTAAAAAGCTAATTATAATCCCTCGCTTTCTGTGCGGCTAGGGCATGCAAATCCACATCAGTCAGACTACCAAAGACCATCTGGAGCATGAACCATACATCATCGAGGAACGAGGAAAGATTTTTGTTAAGGTACTACAGTACATAATCAACCTCATCATCTTCTTCACTGCCAATATCAACAATGGTAAGCACATTAAAACTTACAAAACTATGTACACCGTTCAAAAGTTTGTGGCTGGTAAGATTTTTTTTCTTTGTAAGTCTCTAATTATAACAGAAATATAGTGAAATGTTATAATAATTTATTTTAAAATGTAATTTATTCATGTGATGTCAAAGCTGAATTTTCAACAGCCATTACTACAGACTTTAGTGTCACATGATCCTTCAGAAATCATTCTAAAAAGCCCAAGAAACATTTCTTATTATTATCAATGTTGAAAATAGTTGTGCTGCTTAATATTGTTGTGGAACCCATGACACTTTTTTTTAAGATTCTTTGATTAATAGAAAGTTTAAAAGAACATCATTTATCTGAAACATAATTGTTTTTTTGTTTTTTTTTGCTAAAGTAGTTACTGTCATTGTTGCGATCAATTGAATGCATCCTTGCTGAATAAAAGTATTAAATTCTTAAAAAAAAATCTTACTGACCCCAAACTTTTGAATGGTAGTGTATATATTTGGTTCTTGGGCCACGCCCACACTGAGGCTGCGCTCACTGAGGCAGACTGCTCTCACTGCGAGAGATTTTCAAAAACTCTTTTAGCCGCTCTTTTACCCTCTGAGACAGATAGAAATCTGCATTATGAATTACCTAGACCATTGGCTGGTCTTAGCCAGATCGGAACAGGATCTCATCGCTCACAGGTGGCTGAGCAGCAGCAACCTGTGAGCGATGAGATCCTGTTCCGATCCTGTTCTGATTAGCGGCTTCGGCTAATAATTAATTTAGCCAAGAGCTCTCTGTCTCCCAGCGAGTAGTCTTCATGGGGACAGTTATTGATACTGCCCAGATGCGGGCATGGATTACGCCGGATTACTTCACGTCCCCTCAGCTCTTTCCAGAGGATGCTCGGCCTGATATCGTCCACGTCCTCTGTGATTCCTCTTGGAATGCTTCACATGTGGCCCCTCCATTTTTGGTTCAAAGCCTATGTCCCGTCCCACGTTTGATGCCTGGGATGCTTTTATCTCAAGGTAACCCACCGCTGCATCATAGCTGTGGCCCCTTGGAAAACTCCTTGCCTGTTTCAATAAGGCGTCCCATCGGGACTCTTACGGGCACAAGGCAAACTCCTCTCGCTGAGAGCAGTTCATGTGCCGGGCAGACTGAACCAAGGGGCAGACATGCTGTCCAGGGACAATGTGGCTCCAGGAGAATGGAGACTACATTCCCAAATGGTTCAAATTATCTAGTCTGTTTTCGGCAGGGCAGAGGTGGACCTCTTCCTCACAGAAGACAACTTTCACTGCCCAACTTATTTTTCGAAGCAGCGAGATGCCTTCCCCCCGGTTGCCCTGCTTCCTCAGGTTATCAGACGGGTCAGGGAAGTCAGATGCTCAGTCCTCTTGGTGGCCCCACTCTGGAGGAATCAAGATGTGGTTCCCCAAGTTGATTCAGCTGCTATTGGCAGCCCCTTGACCGATATCAATGAGGAAGGACCTTATCTCGCAAGCGAAGGGCATGACTTGGCATCCCCGGCCAGAGCTGTGGAGCCTTCATGTTTGGCCCCTTGACAGGAGCCTTTGCAGCTCCCCATGAGTGTAACTAATACCATTTTAGAGGCTACAGCTCCGTCTACAAGACGTCTTTACGCCCTTAAATAGTCAGTCTTTCTGACTGGTGTGCAGCATGGAACCAGGACCCATCATCGTGCAACATGTCCTACATGCTAACCTTTTTACAAGAGCTGCTGGACAAGGGGTGCACCCCTTCCATGCTCAAAGTATATGTGGCAGCCATCGCGGCGAATCATTATCTCGTGGCTGGCCTGTCAGTCAGCAGAAAGGACCTAGTCGTTAAGTTTCTGAGGGGAACTCGGAGATTGAGTCTGCCTCGGCCTCATACTGTGCCGACTTGGGACTTATGTATAGTCCTCAGAGCCCTGCAAGGTCCTCCTTTTCAGCCGCTCCAGTCGGCCGACTTGCGGCCCCTGTCGCTTAAGACAGCCCTCCTTCTGGCTTTAGCATCGGTCAAGCGAGTGGGTGACCTGCAAGCACTGTCAGTCAGTGCTTCCTGTCTTGAGTTTGGACATGACGACTGCAGAGTCATCCACAAACCGAGACACGGCTATGTAGGGCTGCACGATAAATCGAACAGACAGAAGCTGCGATTGTCATGCGTATCTTTCAGTGAAGCACGGTTCTGTGATCAGCAGTAAATCTCCATCCAAAGGCCAGAGGGTGCTCTTGCGCTGAAACTCCAAATACACCTCGCAGAAGAAACCCAGAAATGCCTATCGCTGCAGCCGAATAAACAGAAGATTCAACTGCTTTCATTGATTCAACATGACTAATAAACACACGACTAC
>NW_015666530.1:412911-418034 GCF_001515625.1 Sinocyclocheilus rhinocerous
GTAAATTCGGCTCCATCTGAAAGCACGTGATTTCCTGCTGATTACAGAACCGGCTTTACTAACAAAATGCGCATGACAATCGCATTCGATTAATCGTGCAGCCCTACGGCTATGTGCCAAAAGTGCTTTCCACTCTGTTCAGAGCACAAGTCATCCCCCTCCTAGCGCTCCCCAATTCAGAAGGTGAGCAAGGTCCTAATCCACTCTGCCCAGTTCGGGCTCTCCCATGTAGGCACTCAGATGAGCTCTTTGTATGCTTCGGAGGCCGCGCTATAGTCCTGGCTTACACCTCAGTGGGCTTGCAGTGTCCTATAGGTGTGAGGGCCCACTCCACCAGAGGAATGCCACACCCAGCAGGATTTCTATTGGTGATATTTGTGTGGCCACCAGCTGGTCTTCACCGTCTACCTTCACTAGATTTTATAACTTGGACATCCCTGCCTTGAAGGCACGGATCTTGTCCACTTAATTCTACCTAATCCCCTTTGTAAGTGGAGAGGGTTATGTTATGTAGTCTTCAGTCTAAGCGGCTTGGGTCTCATTATTGGCTTATGCTTACATAGCAGTCGGCTCCTCCCCTTTTGGCGGGTTGAAGCGCCATTGGTTCGTGCAGTTACACGAACGTGAACAAATCAGGTTTCAGTATCAGAGTAAACAGTAGTTTCCCCATAAGCGTCAGCGACACAACACTCCTTCCCTTAACTCAGGGAACCAAGGTTACGTTAGAAATCTGAGCAATCATAAAAATGTATTTGTCTACAATGCTCAACACTGCAGAAACCGGTATTTTCTGTCACGGAACAGTCTGCGCTCCAGACTATGCCCCACAGCAAGTCGACATGTTAATTTTTAAAAATAAAAACTAGACAAGTTGTGCTCTGAGGTAGGCCTGTTATTTATTTTTATGTCAGATGAAAAACATGCGGCTCTTCAAAGCATATATAAGGATTCAGTGTGTGTTTTCGTTTTGTCATCTTAATTTGTTAATTATTTAAGTGAAAAATATTTTGTGTAGGCCTATTTTATTATTTTTATTTATATTATTTTTATTCTTTTTTCTTTGTTCTCAGAAGCAGTGCAGGTGTATTTTTATTGGGTCACAGACACTCGTCCATTCTGTTATTTATTTAATACTAATTTAATATTCAAATCTTATCAGTTAACGGTTTATGTTCATATAACAAGCGGCGGTTGTCGGTCTGGAAAATTAACCGAAATGAGCATCCCTTAAGCATATTTCAAAAAGTACTATTCATTTCTCAGTGTAAAACTTTTCAAATGAAGGGGGGGAAATGAGTATGACTTTATATGACTCATACTGCAAACAAATAACATCTTAAATTGGTGTGAAATCAACTCTAATCCCTGTTGATTAAGGGTAAAGGTTATATGAAGACATACTGGCTGAAGGGAAAGAGAGATCTCTCATTTAAGACCCCAGCAGAGCTCAGATACAGCAATGAGCAGAAAGACTCAGAAGACAGAAGCTCAAATGGGTGAGTTTGGAAAAACACAACTCAAAACGCAACACTATGTGATCCACCCAGCTGAAAAGACCAGAATTCTAACAGGTAGACAAAAAATAACTGGTAAAACTGGTTGACAAGCTTAGTTGACTAAGGAACTTTTGCTAGTCCAAAAGGCCTACTGGGAGCACTAGCATACCAACAAATACAAAACACAACATATGCAGGTCTTCTTAGCAAGCACTTAATATATGATGGCCTAACATAAATGCGCATTTAAAATTTTCTGCAGTTTAAAATGAACTATTTTGATGCCTGAAACATGATAATATGACTTACCTGCCAATCATTTGAGCAGGCCACAACCTTGCACTTTTCAATCCATCATGTTTTTTTATGTTCTCCAGAAAAAAATCCGAATAAATAGTCTTAACAGTTGTGCTTCTGTCTTCTTCCATCTTCAATGCCTTTTCTCCTTAGTTCCACGAGCACCAACAGCAAACATTCCCCATCAAACATGAACACCCCCAATGAGGAGCAGGCTGAGGGCAAACCCACTCCCACTGACTTGCCCCCTGACACCCTGCCAGCACTAGAGGGCGCTACAGACCCAAACACATTCACCAATGAGTCCCAGGACAAAGAAAAGGTTAAAAAGACAAAGAATAGCAAAGGAGGGAAGGCAGAGAACGCTTCTGTTAATGCGCAGGAAAGCACTCCCCCTGCTGGCAGCCATGAGAATGCAGCTCCAGAGCTAAACGACAAAAAGCACAGTTTCAGAAACCAGTACTCAAGATTACCAGCTAACCTCCCTATGCGAAGCACAGCCTGCTATCTGCTGTGAATAGCCAGGAGAGATTGATAAAATAGTGTTTATTACATCACATATAGATCAGATCAGTTCTAGAATGGTCAAATAACTGCATTTGTGGCAGCAAATTGTGGGATTAAATCTGGTGAATAAATGTGAATGAACAATCTGGCTGTGGAAAATAAATCATGTTTTTCATGCTTCACACTTCATTTAGATGTGCCATAAAACACAGGTAACCAAATTATATTGAAAATAAAAGAGGACATCCAAAGCCTGGGTATCAAACAGAAAGTGCAGTTTGGCTGCTGCAGTACTTCCTCATTAAAACGTTTGAATAACTGTATTTGAATGTTTTATTAATATTAACATGTGATATGTTAACATCTATCTATATTGAGTATATTAGCATGTACAGTTACAACATTCATGTTAAACTTTAGAGAGATTCACTATGATACAAGTGCTGAATCCCTGTATTCATTCAGTTACTGTGACAACAAAGAGTTTGTTGTACCTCTTATATGTTAAATGTGATTGTTTACAGCTTACATTTGACTTTATTGTTTGATGAGCACTGTAATATTGCAGTGAAACACATACTTTGCTCAAGTAAGAGCTAACACATCAGATAAAACCAAGTGACCTAAATAAAACATGTGAACACACGCACACCCAAAGACAGACACCTACATTTAGACAGGCCTACACACACACACACATGTAAACACAGATATACAAGATAAACCAGGAAACACACACACTAGCATGATATTCTTACCACTTAACAAACTATTTCTGTCTCTTAAGCCACAAATAAAATTTGCTGATATTACTTCAAACCCTGCTTAGAGACAAAAAAGGAATAACACAAATGATATAAAAAGAAAATGTAACAGAAATCTGGAAATGTGGGGCATTTTTTACCAGATTAAGGCAGTCATATATCGCAAAACACATTAAATTCATTAAACTGTAGCTAACTGGATATACATTGCTTTATCTCTGAAACCCATTACACACTTGCACACACACACAACATGTCAGATATCATTTAGCGATAAAGAGGAAGCCATCAGGAAACCACTTAAGGGACATTTCCTGACTGTTGTCTTGGAGACAAGCTTAATTCTTACTTTGCCTGAACGGTCTTAGCTTTGCAGAAAAACACAAATGTCATGTTTTCAATTTCAGTCTCATACAAATGGAGGAGAAAACTACTGTAACTTGAGAATTCAGATGAGGTGATGGATCTAAGCAATATTACAGATTGTAAACAAAACTTTCACAAATCAAGCCAGATACATCAATTCATTTTGTAGTCTTTATGCATTAGAGCTTAAGTCCAGATGGTTTCCATTCAGATACCAGAGAGATAAGCAGCCTTTTTTAGTATAGACGTTACTAATGCACAGACATTAGCCCTGAGGGTGACTTTCTATTACACAGGACCAATTCATTGTACAGCCGTTTCTAATGTTAGTGACTAAACAATGAAGTTTACAAATAAAGTGCTGTTATCACCCAGCTTTCCATCAATGACAGACTGCACTATTCTGTTTGTGTTTACAATCTGTGTTTGCATAGTGTTTGGAGGCCACACTAAAATAAAATGGAATATATAACATAATTGGCTGCCTAAGAACATAATATGTTCAGTTATCAAAGGATGTTTCCTTCATTAAGAGCATTTTTAGCCTTGTGGCCTTTTAGAAATAAGCTTTATTATATGTTTTTCACACTTTTAACTTATATTTTAAGATACATGCATCACTGGAGAATTTTAAGAATACAAACTTCTAATATATATATATATTAGGAGGAAACATCCCCTAATGCCTCCAGTAAACAAACCAAAGGCGATTTTTAAAGCTTTAACATTTTTAGGGTGCATTTACATATGTTAAAACTGTCAAACAATTAAAACTATAAAGGAATTTGATGAGAAGCAATAAAATAGAATAAGATCAAATAAATGATGACACCACTGAAAAAAAATTCATAATAACTTCATAATATAAAGAAGAGAACCTTGTAAAGGTAAAGAGCTGAACCTTGCTTAAAGTAAAAATCAACTGCTGGTACATAAATATCAAACAAAAAAATCTGTGAACCATGCAGTTGTAAGCAAAGCAATTCAGTAATCTAATTAGCATAAAATCAATGAATATTATTCAACTGAAATGAATTCATGGTTTTGTAAGCAGGAAAAGATGGATACACTGATCAGAAAACAGCAACAACAACACATATATATTCAGTCCTTAAATCTGATTGTCTGAGTGGCATTTCAAGAGTCTTTTTGCTTGTCTGTTTGTGCAATTCCAGACCAGAATGTAGAACTCAATTAAATATCATAGTTTGGACCATTAATGATTTTGTTAAATAAGAAACACAGTTAAGTGAGAAACATAGCAGTGTCAGTGATGACAGTGGCTGCATACCAGATCACAAAGAGACTAAAACCTCCTTTTTCACTGTGCCGCATCCAGGATTACTGCTGAATTCTTTACAAGGGTTGCACTCACTAGGGCAAGCAGATAAATATCATAGTTTGGACCATTAATGATTTTGTTAAATAAGAAACACAGTTAAGTGAGAAACATAGCAGTGTCAGTGATGACAGTGGCTGCATACCAGATCACAAAGAGACTAAAACCTCCTTTATTCACTGTGCCGCATCCAGGATTACTGCTGAATTCTTTACAAGGGTTGCACTTGTTAGGGCAAGCAGACACACCATGTCAGCAGCTAACACACTGACAGGGTGGAGAGAGAGAGAGATGAGAGAGAGAGATGAGAGAGAGAGAGAGAGAGAGAGAGAGAGAGAAAGAAAGAAAGAAAGA
>NW_015666530.1:421013-421402 GCF_001515625.1 Sinocyclocheilus rhinocerous
AGAGAGAGAGATGAGAGAGAGAGTTGAGAGAGAGAGAGAGAGAGAGAGATAGAGAGAGAGAGAAGCACACTCAGGGGTGTGTCTTATACATTTAGTGCCTCAAGGAAGTACAAGTCAAATTATCTTTTTACAGTAGTGTGAGCACAAGACAGAGTTTGTAGATGAGTTTTCTTTGATTTCAGCTGTCTGAGGAGATTATTTCATCACTCGCGCGCTGGATTTCAACCACCTGATCTAAGCGCAGAGGGAGGACAGAGCGTTTGAGCAGAAGAGGAAGAGTGAACGAGAGAAAAGCCAGGTGAGTTTGTCTTGGTCTTGACCTCTGCCCTCTCCTCCATCATCTCAGAGAGCGCTGTGATCATGTACACATGAGATGATGTTACTTTAGT
>NW_015666530.1:431074-433560 GCF_001515625.1 Sinocyclocheilus rhinocerous
AGAGTGAACGAGAGAAAAGCCAGGTGAGTTTGTCTTGGTCTTGACCTCTGCCCTCTCCTCCATCATCTCAGAGAGTGCTGTGATCATGTACACATGAGATGATGTTACTTTAGTTGATTAAAAGCATAGCAAACTCTTCCAGGTGTTGTTAAAATAAAACAAATATGCCAGTATTCTGTTTTAACAGCAAGAGAAACTTTAATTTTATAGATTTGTTTTGTTTATTAGTGTATGCTTAGGAAATATGGAGGTTTGTAGACAATAATGTCAAGTTTAAACTTGTTTTCTGTTCAACCACTCCCATGTTAAACATCTAAAACACACTGGGATAGTTGATGTTCCATCCGGTGGACCTTTTATAAACAAAACAGTGTCCAGTCTTCCTTTATAAGCCAGCAATATGAAGAAAACACACCATCTACTGAAATAAAGAGTGTGATGTCTCATATTCAGGGTCAACCATGTCCTAAACTCTGTGAACTCAGGCTTTGGATAGTTGATGTGAGCCTTTTTGTAGCAGCATGTGTCAGAAGAAATTAGCTGTTGTGGGTTTAACTGAAAAAAAGGGGCTAAAAGCTGTGCCTAACAGCCCAGAGTTTCGCTTCCTTTATGATCAGGTTTAAACATTGTTTGGTCATATTAAAAAACAACTTCTCAGGCTGAGTTGAAAGAGTCGCACACATGCATATGAGTCACACACATACTAACTTTACAAAGAAAACAACACTGGACTTTTACCACATGCAAAGAATGAAAATGGCAGTAAATAAACAGTGAAAAACAGGCAGTATTGGGTAATAAGGAGAGTTTTGCACAATACGTGACATCATCACATACTCAGACCTTACTATTCAGGTGCTGTGGGGAGATATTGAAGAGGAAACACATGGCACCCTGAGAACAAGCACCAAACACACGTTTGTACGCGTATGTCTGTAGACGGGCATAGGAATGATTTAAAACTTGGGCGGACACATTAAGGCATGATTCTTTAATGATTTTCTTTTTAATTATTTTAAGCAATGATGATTAAAGCCTGTTATTAGAGAAAGCCAGGTTGAAAAGCCCAGCATGCGTTGTGTTTTGGATGCTGGCATATGTGGTCTGATGTCTTATCAGGCTTCTAAACTAGCTTAACCAGCTGGCTTACTTCAGTCAACAAGCTTAATTGAAAGATCATGTAGAATTACTTTTTTTTTTTTTTTTCTATGAGGAACATCATCATAAACCAGTTTGGAAATCCATGGCGGTTTAAAGATAGTCTAGGTAGGGTTCTCTTTGCTGAAATCTTAAACCAGCCTAAGCTGGTTCACTGGTCATAACTGGTTTCCCAGGCTGGTTTTAGAGGGGGTTTGGGCACTGAGAGACCGGCTGTAGACCTAAAATAGATCTAAAATAGTTTAACACCAGTAAACCTGGATTAAGCAGGAGTTTTTTTCAGCAGGACTGTCTTTGTCTTCGTCTATCACTTTAATTTAGCCAAGAGTCATTCCAAAACAAACTGCTCCCACTCACACACTTCAAAACAGTACTTTCCACACTCTCATTTTATATACATTTACCGTAAAAGTCACGTTTGACCCTTCTGAAAAGAAACAACAACAGTGGGCTCCCAAATCCTGTGCAGCAGGTTTTGACCCGTGTCTTCTGTGCTGTCACTTGGGCTTGTGCTGTGAGTTGCTGCTTGTAATGACAGGGTGACTACTGTGGTCTTTAGGATGGAGGAACAACATGATGCTTCATATCCTGTAAATCCCCTTGGCTTTACATACATGTGAACACACACACACACACACACACACATCCTCAGGCTTTGTGCTGAAGTCATCTGAGGAATGCTAAATATTTACCTTGTCTGTGACAAACCTTTCAATCAGGAGAGTGGATACAGATGGCCATGTCAGCTAATTCTAAGTGAAGAGGTATAACATTAATGAATTTGCTTGACCTTAGATTGCCTTAGATGTTTCTTGAAGTTCTTGAAGTTAGTCAATCGTAATCAAATTAACGTAAAGTTGCTCATGTCTCATCTTGTCAGGTATGAATGGTATGAATGAGGGCCTCAAAAAATCCATGAGCACAACAATTTGTTTTAAAATAATTTAATTTATAATTTTACTTATTAAATAAAAACATTTATTTATTTAATAATATTATTTAATAAATTGTATTAAATAATAAATTTTAATCAAATAATATTAAATCATATTAATCATGTAAAATTATTCATATTAATTAAAATTATTAATTTATTTTATTAAAGTGTTTTATAATTTTTTTTAAACTTTTTTATTTATTTTCTTTCTTTTAATTATTCTAATTTCTTTTATTTAACTATTTTATTAAATAAAACAGATCATATTAACTCTTACCTGATGCTCATGATTGACAGTACACACATGTTGTTTCTTATTTAAAAAAAAAATAATAATAATATTATATTTGTGACCCTGGACCACAAAACCAGTCATACGGGTCAATTTTTC
>NW_015666530.1:434313-435802 GCF_001515625.1 Sinocyclocheilus rhinocerous
TTACGTCAGTCAACAAGCTTAATTGAAAGATCATGTAGAATTTCTTTTTTTTTTTTTTTTTCTATGAGGAACATCATCATAAACCAGTTTGGAAATCCATGGCGGTTTAAAGATAGTCTAGGTAGGGTTCTCTTTGCTGAAATCTTAAACCAGCCTAAGCTGGTTCACTGGTCATAACTGGTTTCCCAGGCTGGTTTTAGAGGGGGTTTGGGCACTGAGAGACCGGCTGTAGACCTAAAATAGATCTAAAATAGTTTAACACCAGTAAACCTGGATTAAGCAGGAGTTTTTTTCAGCAGGACTGTCTTTGTCTTCGTCTATCACTTTAATTTAGCCAAGAGTCATTCCAAAACAAACTGCTCCCACTCACACACTTCAAACCAGTACTTTCCACACTCTAATTTTTTATATATTTATCGTAAAATTGACCCTTCTGAATAAAAAACCCCAAACAGTGGGCTGCCGAATCCTGTGCAACTCAGATTCAGATTTTGACATGTCTCTTCTGTGCTGTCACTCGGGCTTGTGCTGTGAGTTGCTGCTTTGTAATGACAGGGTGACTATACTGTGGTCTTTAGGATGGAGGAACAACATGATTCCTCACATCCTGTAAATCCCCTGGGCTTTACACACATGTGAACACACACACACACACACACACACACACATAGAGAGAGCCTCAGGCTCTGTGCTGAAGTCATCTGAGGAATGCTAAATATTTACCTTGTCTGTGACAAACCTTTCAATCAGGAGAGTGGATACAGATGGCCATGTCAGCTAATTCTAAGTGAAGAGGTATAACATTAATGAATTTGCTTGACCTTAGATTGCCTTAGATGTTTCTTGAAGTTAGAACTAAAAGTCAATCGTAATCAAATTAACGTAAAGTTGCTCATGTCTCATCTTGTCAGGTATGAATGAGCTCAGTATGGGCCTCAAAAAATCCATGAGCACAACAATTTGTTTTAAAATAATTTAATTTATAATTTTACTTATTAAATAAAAACATTTATTTATTTAATAATATTATTTAATAAATTGTATTAAATAATAAATTTTAATCAAATAATATTAAATCATATTAATCATGTAAAATTATTCATATTAATTAAAATTATTAATTTATTTTATTAAAGTGTTTTATAATTTTTTTTAAACTTTTTTATTTATTTTCTTTCTTTTAATTATTCTAATTTCTTTTATTTAACTATTTTATTAAATAAAACAGATCATATTAACTCTTACCTGATGCTCATGATTGACAGTACACACATGTTGTTTCTTATTTAAAAAAAAAATAATAATAATATTATATTTGTGACCCTGGACCACAAAACCAGTCATACGGGTCAATTTTTCGAAATTGAGATTTATACACCATCCGAAAGCTGAATAAATAAGCTTTCCATTGATGTATGTTTTGTTAGGATATGACAATATTTGGCCGAGACAACTATTTGAAAATCTGGAATCTGAGGGTGCAAAAAAA
>NW_015666530.1:435924-445643 GCF_001515625.1 Sinocyclocheilus rhinocerous
TACAAAATATCTTCATGGAACATGATCTTTACTTGATATCCTAATGATTTTTGGTATAAAATAAAAATCAATAATTTTGACCCATACAATGTATTTTTGGCTATTGCTACAAATATACCCCAGTGACTTAAGACTGGTTTTGTGCTCCAGGGTCACATATTATATTTGAGTATGTTTTGAGGTACTGTAGAAAACTGAAAAGAAAACCCTTAAAAAAAGGAATTATCAAACCCAGTATAAGCCTGATCTGATCAGATGTTTAAGAACATGTTTTAAGTCCAGAGCAGAAGCAACTTCCAAACAAATTTTATATTTATTTTCTAAAAAAAAAAAGTAATAAATAAAGTTGCATCTAAATAGCCACATATTGTGAAACATTTAACATCAGATCAGTTTTGCACTATTTAGATAAATTAGAGTAAATGAGAAGTTGTGTGTTAAAGGGGTCATATGATGCGATTTCACATTTTCCTTTCTCTTTGGAGTGTCACAAGCTGTTCGTGAATAGATAAGATCCCTAAAGTTGCAAAGACTAAAGTCTCAAACCCAAAGAGATATTCTTTATAAAAGTTAAGACTGGTCCACGCCCTCCTAAAACACCTCGTTCAAACATGCCCCCACCCCACATGTCTACGTCACGATGTGGGAAGATTTGCATAACAGCGCCCAAATGTTCACGCAAAGAAAGAAGGCGTAACTTTATTGTTGCTGCCGCCGCCGCCACCATGTTGTGAAGACGCTGTGTTTCGTTGCGAAAGCAAAAATACTTTGTTTAGTCTTCCAAAAAAAGGGCACGACTAGAAATCAGTGGTTAAGTTGTATTTACAATAAACCGTAGGATTATGTTGCTTTCACAGTTTAACAGTGTAAAACATGCTGATTTGTTCAAATGAGTATTTATATAGTTGTTTTGACGTTCCATGTCACAGAATGTAAAGTAATGGCTGTTCTAATGTACTCAGTGCTTCTAATTAAATAGAGTTCATTAGGAAATGAAACTCTAACTGCATTAAAATGTAATCAGGTTGGTTCATCATAAACAGAATTGGATTGACTGAGATATGACATCACTTTCGGCATGTCTTGATTCATTTAAAACAACACAGTGCAGGTCATTTGCATATTAATATACTTTGCAGTTATTGCATTTGTTAATGTAGTACAGGATTTTTAATAAACGCAGCACAAAAAGATCATCACTAATGACAAGAATGTCTGAAGGAAATATGCAAGACCTCAAAAATTGCACCAATACACTGAAGAAACTTCTAAGCACATAGATGCCTGTATAATGATTCAATCTTCAGATTCACGTAGGAACTTGTAAGTACTATGCAGTGACTCTTTCTTTCATACATGTCTTTGCACGTTCTCCTGACTATACGATCTGTGAAGCAATGCTCAACTATGCTGTGTTGGACATCAGACTACAGCCTAAATGCATACAGGATGTGCATGCAAATCATAGTTCAATTAATATTATTGCATTTAATTATTCTACACAAAACATGTTATCTAAATTTAAAGGAATTTGGAGAAATTTAGCTTTATATCACTTGCTCACCAATGGATCCTCTGCAGTGAATGGGTTCCACCAGAATGAGTGTCCAGCCAGTAAAAACATCACAATAATCCGCAAGTAATCCACACGATCCGGTCCATCAATTAATGTCTTGTGACGTGAAAAGGCGTTTGTAAGAAACAAATCCATCAAGACTTTTTTAATTCAAACCATTGCTTTCAGCTAAAATACAAGTCCTCTATCCATATTGGTTTATGATGGACCATGTGTTATGATGGACCTTTAACTGATGGACTGGAGTCATGTGGATTACTAATTTTTTCAGCTATTTGGACACTCATTCTGACGGCACCCATTCACTGCAGAGGATCCATTGATGAGAAAGTGATGTAATGCTAAAAGTCCTAAATGGCATGAGCTTTCCCCTGATGAACAAAGCATTAAAGTAAGACTGTAAGGGGACTTCCCCATGGTGGGAGTTCTCCCAGCACTGACAATCTTACCAATACACAACTAGAAATAAAATACAAGGGAAAATGCACAATTAGTCATAAGAATATTTAATAAACATTCCCACAACTTGCCATAAATCTTATCTATATGCCATTTTAAATGACATATTTTTAGACTATTTAATGAGTAAATCTTTTTTATTATGCTAGTCTCTTAAATAAAACATCTAATTATTACTTCATATATTTATATATACTTTTAAGTTACTGAGGGGTTACGCTAACTTAAAACACACTGTATTAGGAAGTAACAAAAAAAAAAAATCAGCATCTTGAATTACTATAAATCTCTCCTCTTTCTAAGACATGGAGGCGTTCAGCTCCAAGGACATGGCGCTCAAGGCCCAGAAAAAGATCCTGAGCCAAATGGCCAACAAGTCTGTGGTGCAGATGTTCATCGATGATACCAGCAGCGAGATTCTAGATGAGCTTTACCGTGTGTCAAAGGAGTACACTGGGAACCGCTCAGAGGCCCAGAAAGTGGTGAAAGACCTCATTAAAGTGGTGGTGAAGATAGCTGTCCTTTTCAGGCACAATCGATTCAATGATGAGGAGCTAAAGCTGGCCCAGAATTTCCAAAAGAAATTGCACCAGGGAGCCATGACAGCCATCAGCTTCCACGAGGTACACAATACATGCATCTAACACCTTTAAGCAGTATTTTCTGAATTTATGTTCTGTTTCATGAAACTCAGGTAAGGTTTATTTAAAAAATCAAAAAGTAAGTCATTTTAAACTATGGGGACATTTGTGGCACTGCATAAAGTAAAAAGCCATCTAAAGTTTTGATAGTGTGTATTATAATTTTTTCCAGAGGGAAAAAAAACAGTTGGTGACCTCTGACAATATCGTTAACCTATACTTTGACCATTGACAACATTCAGGAAATTACAAAAATAAAATGAAATAAAATAAAACAAAATAAAATATAATATAAAATACATATTGGAAAAATAACATTTTGCACAAAAGCATTTTTGCCATTTTCAGTCACATCTGGCAATGTAAGAACATTGATTAAATAAATAAAAATACAATAACAAAAAATATAATGGAAAATATAATAATAATAATAAATAAATAATATTGGAAAATTTTCACAAAATTCTTTTGCCCATTTAAAACATGCCTTTCAGTTATTTTATTAATATAAATTTAATCATTTTTAATAATTGTATTTTTATTGTTATTGTTTAATGAACAAATGTAGTAATTAAGTATTTTTAAGCATTTATGTAAGCATTTCTTTGACACCTTGATACTTTTCCTTTACAAAATCACAATCGATTTATTTGTCAATTATTTGTCAACTGATAATTAAGTGGCATTAACTGCTTCCAGCTTTCAACAAAGCAAGTGGTGTGGTTCTGAACACAGCCTTATTTGTAACCAGATTTGATCTTTATACCAACAAACGTCTCTTCTTTCCCATTACAGGTAGATTTCACCTTTGACAAAGCAGTAATGTCAGAGATCCTGAAAGAAAGTAGGGACATGCTTCTGAAGCTTGTAAACACTCATCTCACACCAAAATCTCACAGACGCATCAACCACGTCTTCAACCATTACGCTGACCCCGAGCTCCTCACCCAGCTTTACAACACATCCGGGCCTCTCAAACACCACCTCACCAAAATCTGCAACGGGCTTAACAAACTGCTGGAGGACGGGACGTTATGAGGACGGTGAAGCACTGAAAGACTCTTACAGGACTAGCAAGGAAGACCACCTTTTATCTCAGACTGCATACAATGCAACCAAAGAGGCAGAAAGTGACTGACTGAAAGGGTCACACCTCAGTTCAACCCCTGAAATAGTGTTGATGTGCAATTAATAAATATTAGATCAGTCAGTGGCCTGATACCGTCAGCACAGCTACTGTTACTGCCTGAGCGAGCGCAGATCAAATGTAAAAATATCATCTGAACAATTTCAGATAGAAAGGATAGAGGATAGAGGTTTTCAAGACTACTTAATTTTTTATTAATGATGTCTAAACCACTGGGGTTCAACTACTCAACTAAATTAGAGCACATTGTATTGTTCAAAACTGTTAACATTTTTGAGTTGATGGTTTACCTCCTAGGACAACAAAATAACAAGAACTGGGACGCACAAACACATTTAGAAAGACATTCTATTCACACTGCCATCTAGTGTTACCCTGTGGTTATGGCTATGATACAAATGTAAGCTTGGCACTACACAGTCAACAACTATATTTTGACATGAACAGACCTGAGGGGGATCTGCTGTGTTCTAAAAAGGGAACAACCACTAAATACATTTCCTTACAGCCCTTGCTTATGCTTATGTAATTTGCATACATTTTTGCAACACACTAATGTTCAAAAGTTTGGGATCAGTAAGATTGGTTTTTAATACTTTCAGTAGGGGCGTTAAATTGATCAAAAGTGACAGAAAAAAAAAACATTAATAATGTTACAAAAGATTTATTTCAAATAAATGCTGTTTTGTTAATCTTTGTGTTGAAAATCCGGAAAAAATGTATCATGGTTTCCACAAAAACATTAAGCAGCACAATTGTTTTCAAAATTGATATTTATATGAAATGTTACTCAAGCACCAAATAAGCATATTACAATGATTTCTAAAGAATTATGTGACAATGAAGGTTTTAGTAATGGCTGCGGAAAATTCGGCTTTGCCATCGAAGGAATTAATTACATTTGAAAAAATATCAAAATAGAAGTTATTTTAAATTTGTAATATAAAACAATATTACTGTTTTTACTGTAAGCCATCTATTTGCATTGAGCTAATCTTACATAACATTTTATGTGTGTAAAGAATTTGTATTTATGACAAGAAACTGCTTACAAAAGCAAAATGATTATATTTTGATGTCTGGAGAACTTTCATATTCATAATACACACCCCAATACCTTGTATCAATACACAATCCATTAATTCTATGTTAGAAATGCACATGACCGAAGGAATACTGGTGCAATTCAGTTGTGACGTTAACTGTTGTGTGTAATGTTACAACTTAGTTCATCTTTTGTTACTCTTTGTCACTGATTATCACTCAAGATTTCAAAGTTAAAAGATCAAGATCTGATCGTTTCATACTGCATTAATTTACTGTGGAGGACTGCATGTTTGAAGTTCACAAATGCAAAACACAAACCAGTCCAGGAAACGAACAAAGTTTTTATCATATTTTGGTAACCACAAAGGGCATTACACTTTAGCAAAATGTAAATTGAACAGAAAAACAGCAAACCGAGCATGTGACTGCAGTGCAAAACTATGCATTGTGTTCACAGGTTTGACAGGTCACTATCTGAAAGATGTCCAGTGGCACATTCCCAAAGCAATTGTGAGGCAGTATTAAAATCAGTATCAATTAGCAAGTGCATTATTTTTTCAAGCTAGATTCCTAAATATAGTTTCACTCAAATGCAGTCATCTACGTCACACACAAAACTATCTGTCATTACTTTGGTTACACATTAAAAAATACAGCAGAATTATAATTCACATTATTACTTTTAGGCATCAAGCTACAGTGCTTTTACAGTGCTAATATGTGTGCATGTCTAAAGCTGGTAGTAGTTTCATGAAAAACACTATTCCAAATCGCTCCAGCAATCTCCACATTTTAAAGGCATGAAACCCAATGAGGGAGACCTCTAAAACAACACAGAAAACAGTCAGAAGAGTCCTAATAAATGCCTACATCAGAGCTGGAAGATCTCATCCTCCCTACCCCTCAGACTCCTGGTCCGTCTGGTGATTGTAATTGGAACAGCTTCCAAAACGGCATGCTGGGAGGATGCTTTGTCAGACGTCAGATTGCTGTGATGGAGTTGCTCCATAGATGAAAACCTTTAAATGCAAATGTGAATGTTTTAAGTGATTTCATTACTGGAAATGGTATGCTAGCTAAATGTATGAAAAAAAGCTTTTGTAATTGATTCCTTGTAGGTGGAAAATGGATTTCCAACATAGGTTTGTACACTGTAATTTTTTCGAAGTTGTGAATTAAACAAAGATTAATTAAGTTTGTTTTACAAGAAAAATACTACATCAGTTTATCTACTTCAAAATTTTAGGTTTAATCCATTGTGTTACTTGACATTTCTTTGTAAATATTTGTAAGATTCATTGGCAATTTCTGATTATAAATTGTTTCAAAGTAAAGGGGCGTCCACACCAAGAACAATAACTATAAAGCATATATACACACACACACACACACACACACACATAGGGCATATATACAAGACTCCAGACCAACATTTGAGACCAGTGGCACCAGCAATATTTACAATAATACATGTTTTGTCTCTTGGACAGTAGCTTAAGTTGACTGAAGCAGTGGCTTGAGTTGGGATGCAGATTTATTTATGTATTTTTGACATTTCTTTGTAAATATTTGTAAGATTCATTAGCAATTTCTGATTATAAATTGTTTCAAAGTAAAGGGGCGTCCACACCAAGAACAATAACTATAAAGCATATATACACACACACATACAGGGCATATATACAAGACTCCAGACCAACATTTGAGACCAGTGGCACCAGCAATATTTACAATAATACATGTTTTGTCTCTTGGACAGTAGCTTAAGTTGACTGAAGCAGTGGCTTGAGTTGGGATGCAGATTTATTTATGTATTTTCATTAACACAAACAGTATCATCTGTAAAAATGTAACAACGTTAAAAACATTAAAAATCTTTTTTAAAGGGTAAAATATGAATATTCTTACTGAGGTAGAACTCTGATCTCATTAAAATTAACCCTTGGTCTTCCACAGTATCATACATGGCACCACCATGGTAAAAAGTAACAGTTGCTAAGGTATCTAGAACGGCTTAAGCCTTAAGGCATTTAGTTATTTCCATGTCAGCGTTGTTGAGAATACCAAAGCGGTTTCATCTGGCTTTAAACTAGTTTAACTCACCATGACATTTGTGGTTTGTATCAGAGACCTCTGCGCAAAAATCTAATCCTTCTCACAGCACTGTTTAGTAGTCACGTGATCGAGACCAGTAAGATCGAGACGAGCGGAACACACCAAACAAACTAGCCCGACCGTCGCTCGGCTTGGTGTGTCCCAGCCTTAACGGTTACGGCCATTTTAAATGCTCAACCTCTTTAAAGCAGGATGGATTCTGTTTGGCTGTCAATGTTTTTGTTGTTCATCAGCTGGAAAAAAAGGTCATGATTTCAACAATATCGTTCCTCTGTGCTGTTATCATTATAGTTTAGGTGTGGACTCTCAATTCAGGACTTACTATATCTTAATCGTAGTATCGTCCTTGGTGTGAACTTGCCTTAAATTCCACACCAATTTTTTTTTTTCCGGTGTAATTTATCAGCTGATGCTCACTGGAACCCCAAGTCATATGACTCATGGTTCTTCCATTGAGCTCATACTTGTTGAACGACTCAGCTGACAGCAAACAAAACAATATACAATAAGTGAACTCTGTATCCCAATAATGACAGCAGTCATAATTTCATTCTGAAAACTTACTGTTTCTCTCCCTCTTGGCAGGTCTTCACAGCTGCTTGTTTGGACTGACTGATCAAGCTGTCTATCTTTTTCAGGTATTCCACTGGTGACAGATCAGCATTCGCTTCACATCTAGAGTCTGTTTGGCTTTTGGGGATCTCATTAGAAATCTCTGTGTGTATTTGTGCTGCTGGACTTGCTTCGTCCTCGGTCAATTCCACTCCATTTGTGAAAGACACAGACTCTGTCAGCACGGGGATGAAGAGGGACTCCTTCAGGAACATTGAATAATTTGTGTACAGTCTGTTTGCCCTTTTTATTTCCTCCATCTGTAAAGACAGAAAAAGAAGTTGCAAGTACATTACGCTGATAATTTAGTAATTACATCCAACTAAAGTTTTAAAAGGTCAAATTCCTCAAATACCTGCTTTCTGATTACTTACAGACACGCCATATTTCAGTGATAGTCCTTGCAAAGTCTCACCGGGCTGAACTTTATGTTTAATTCGTCTTTGTCTAACGGGTGATAATGAAGAGGACACGAGGCTGCCGTAGGACCGGGTGCGCTGGCCGCGTAGGAGGCCGTGAGTCCCCGCCAGTGACGCTGAGTGATCGGAAGACATGACCCGAGCTCCAGCGTTTAACCTTTAACTAATAATGACTTAAGATGAACTTCAGCTGACCATCTGCGGCTACTGAACGCATGACGGCAGGACTGAACATGAACAGCTTCTGCTATGAGTCAATTTAAATAAAGAAATAAAGTCTGCAACAATAAACAAACAATCTCTGATTTAATTGTTAGATTAAACTGGTCAGCGATCGACATTGCGAACCGAAAGCTTTTAACGCCACTTAACAGTAAATAAAGCACACTGTCTGTGACAAATAATAACTCGGTCCTACGCAGACCCACAGACGTTTTAACATTTTTTAACTAACTCGCTTAAATAACAGTGCCGCCCCAAAAACGAACAATTCAGACATTAAGTAAATCATCAACCATAAAAATAATAGAGATATATTACCGGTAGCCGTTACATTTTAAGTTCAGACAGTCTTAATTCTTATTTGTCCCAAGCCCTTAACAGATTATTTTAGCCTCTGTTGCCATGGCGTCAGCTAAATATAAGATCCTCCCATGTCCCACTCCAGCGAATCGATTCTTTTTGACAATAAACTGCTTTAAAACGATTCGTCAGTTCTTTTTCGTCATCACCTGTTTCTTGAGGTTTTACATGCCTTGAACACGAATAAACCTTATTTTGAGACGGACAGTCATTCATACAAAGAGAGTGGTTTAGCTTTGAAGGGATCAGTCCGATTTGCGAAGGAATCATTCACGAACTGACTCGATAAATCATGAACCAGACATCACTACCCATAATTCCAGAGACAAACACAGGAAGAAAGGGATGTTATTAGTACGCCGGTGGCAGTGAAATAAGAAATAGTTGCTTTTAATACCTGGATAAACAAGACTGCAGGTCGCCAAACATGTCTTTCAAAAGGGAGGGTGATGATCAAAGTCAGCTAAATGTACTGAAGGTATAACAAAAACAGCAAGCAGCAGACCGATATGTGTTATTTGTACACATGCACCAATCCCTTTTCCCTTTTTCTCACTGTTTTTCTGTCTCTCGTTCTCTTACAAGAAACGACGCGTTGCAGATCTTCTGTCTAACTTCATCCCAGATGATGAAGCTACTCTGATGAAAAATGGAAGGTGATTATTTATTGCAGGCTGTTTGGATTGCAGAAAGAAGTCAGTAACATTCACAGTCACATTCACTAATCAAGTAATATGTGTTATCCCACTGTAGATACAGCTGCCTTGTGTGTTCTCACCGTCCTGTGTTTGACACTGTTGATATGCTCGTGGTGCACAGGAAGGGAAAGCAACACCTTGAAGGTGAGATTCTACCTCTGCATTTACTCAGCTTCTGTATAAACCAGCATTAAGAATTTAATTTTAACTTTGGTCTATTTGTTCATAGGAATGAAATGGTTCTATGGCAAAAAGAATCACCTGCAACGTGAAATTGATAAAAGAAGACATCAAGACTATGTTAAAGCAGAAGATGATCAACAGGTAACTGAATTCATTTTCTTTAACCAGTTTATGAACCAGTAGAATTCAAAAGGCCATCCAAATTTTATCATCATCTCATATTGTAATTTATATAACAAT